>NC_056726.1:9246547-9356547 GCF_019279795.1 Protopterus annectens
CTGTTTGTGATATATACTTTGAAAAATTCACAAGAAGACCAAGTGAGTGTTTAGCCGCGGTGGTGCAGCGGTTAGCATTGTTGCCTCACAGCAAGAGGCTCTCCCATTCAATTCTCGGCTGGAGTGCCTTCTGTGTGGAGTCTGCATGTCCTCTCCACGGTCAAGTGACATTAAAGACATGCAGGTAGGTGCAAGCATGAATGGGTGTGCCTTCCTTGAAGGTTGGGCATCGGGCTGGCAACTCGGCATCATAAAAATCCACTGTCAATCATTAGCAGAACGGAGCTCCGCTGTGGCAACCCCTAACCAGGAAAAGCCGAAATACTTTTTTTTGACCAAGTGTGTGCTTGAAACCACTTTATTACCAAGCATAGACTGAATATAGACTGAGCATTATGCACCTGCACTGACACTTATACTTGGGTACACAGGCCTACTGTCATGCAACTACATGCAATGGTTAACACACTGCTATTATTCTGACAAATGTAAGTCTTTAATATGTGAAGAAAAAACACAAGTAAAGATGATTCAAACAGAGATACTGCTTTTCATGAAGGACATAACCACTGCCAATTTCATTTCAGGAAATAATTTGAATTTTCAGAAGGACACAGGGCAATAGATGCCAGTAGCTGTAAACTAGCCAGCAGATACAGGCATCATACTATATACATGCTATACATAAAAAGATGTATAACTGAATCTGTAGACATTGAATCCAGTACCCCTAATAATTATTCTACGGACAAGAATTATGATGTAGCCCAAATGTGTTGCCAAAAGATATATCACTTCCAGAAGGTTTCAATACTGAAATCGATGATTTGTTGTAGAGCTAGATTAATGGAGTGTACCAGTTAAACCAGATGGACAAACACCCAGATTCTCAACCAGAACTGTAAGACTCAACACGAATACTACAAGTATTCTGCACATTTATCTGCAATTCCCAAAAAATAGCAAATCCTGAAGCTTCCTGTTATACCTTTTAGGTGTTTTTGAACCCACCAGCATGGAGGATTGTACTCCCTACTTGCTGGCTATTTATGCATACAGACATGAGCTTTGCTCTAACCCGGAGTAAGGAAATATTCAGAGATCTTACAGCCTTAGCCTTAATATGTATCCCCCTTATCACACAATACTTGCGAGAAAATTTTCTTTTTGTAATATCATACATTTGTGATTTGTGTGTATGCACTGTAATCTCTGCTCTATCCAAATGCCTCTGTTATGTGATTTCTTTGTCATCTTCACCATTTCTAACTGAAAATAGCCCACATATTGTATGTTCATGTGTTGTTTTTCAGCTAACCCTATCTGGAAAATGGAATAATAGACCACAGGGTGGTATTAACATTTGGTCAGGAGAAGTAAGGGGACACATCCTTTCAGTCATCCTGATTTGCTATACTAAGTAAGACACAGCAGTATGAAGGGGTTAAATATTTACAATGAAGCAGTCTGCCTCTTTTATAAAAGGAAGCAACAAGACCATGAGTGTGGAACAAGGGACATTGTCAAATGACAGTGCCAACTCTAATGTCTGTTACCAAAATGAAAGATGGTCTTCAGATCTAGTAATGAGGCACGAATAACACTAGTTTGCATCAATAGATTTCTTAATGTGTTATATCAAGAGCATTTAGCTAGATGATGCATTAAAGTCATTTTCCACTGGGGCCAAAAAAATAACAAACTGCAGTAACTGGTCTCATTCATTGAGCACAATTTTATATACTTGCACACATTTATATAAGCAAAAAAAATATTACTGTTGTGTCTGGCCCTTTATGTCAGTTATCTTATTCTAATTAGCTATATCAGTTTCAGCTATCCTTTTAAAATATACTACAGATATTACTGCATCAGACAACCTTTAGACTCATCTACAACTTTTTGCTGTTAATGTAATATTCAGCCTGCTTGTTTTACTGATTTCCAAGTTATAGCCAGATTAATACTGAACTATAGCCTTAAAAAGTCAAAAATCTAAACCCAGCACTTGGTTACCTGTTGCAGGACAGTAAAAAGAATTATACAATTGTATATGCTTTGCAGGTATTACCACTCAACAAACAATGATTTTTGTATACCTGATTAGCTGGTAGTTTCTATATGAGGATGTTGCCACTGCAGCTAATGTTCTTGAAAAATTTAAATTCTATCACTTGCAACATTATACCTTAAAGCCCCAGACAAATGCCTGGTAGTGACAAGACTGCTTACTATCGTGTAGACAGCCATTGGTCTGGGAGTATGCCAGTCTAGGCAAAACTTTTCATTTCAAAATCAATAGCCAAAACATACTTTCCTACCAAAATATAACTAAAAGTTTCACTGCCTGAAAGTATGCCCACTTTTGCAATATGAAGGGATCTAGTTACAGAGCAACTGAGAACTAAATTGGAGGCACAGAGCTTACTTTACCAGACAATGCTCCCAGGCTGAGTCTGAAATAGATCCATGTGGATCAGTGCTCTACCTCAGTTAACAAACACAAATAAATAAATAATCTGAATGTAACTTGAAAGTGGGAATTAGATCCAAATAACAGAAAGCAGTTCCAAGGGCAGAAGTTGTAAACAAATGTTCGTTCAGGCTCTCATTCCTAACCCTTAGTTGACTCTATATTGTAAATTAATATGCTTAAGAAGCATTTGACAGACATAGATAACATACAAATATAGTAAACAAGGGCAGAGAAAAGAAGATAACAGTGAAACAATCTCACTAATTCATCCATCCACACCCCATTTTCCCACATGGGGTTGGGATGTCACTTCAACAGTGACAATCATCTAGAGCCAAAGTTTACAATACCAGGTGGCTAGCCCTGCCACAGTAATTCCTCCACACCACACACTCGTACACTCATACCTAATGGGCAATTTAGAGTGTCCAGTCCACCTACTGCATGCTTTTGGAATGTGGGAGGAAACCGGACCACCCAGAGGAAACCCATGCAAACATATGGAAAACATGCAGACTCCGCACAAAAAGCACCCCAGCCAAGGACTGAATCAGGGAACCTCTTGCTCTCTTGCTGGAGGCAACAACAGTATCTGCTGAGCTACTGTGCTGCCCTAAAACAATCTCAACCCCATTAATCTGAGCTGTTATTTTCTGGGCAGCATTTGAACAAAACAACTAATAGGCAGTTTTCTGATATGTCAGTGTGTGGCCATTCTGTCTCTCGGTACTAATAACGAACTCCCTCTAACCATCAGAACTATATCTAACAACCTCAACTTCAAAAAGGCTTTAAAAGAGGCACTATTGAATTCATGGCTGTGCACCTGCCAAAACCCAACCTAACTCTCTCATCTCCTCCTCTTCACCTCTCACTACTCACTGTATCCCTCTTACCTCACCTTCTTAGTTCCCATCTTGCACCCTATCTCAAACTTCCTATACACTACTCACTGTATCCCTCTTACCTCGCCTTCTTAGTTCCCCCTCTTGCACCCCCATCTCTAACTTCCTATACACTACTGACTGTTTCCCTCTTACCTCGCCTTCTTAGTTCTCCCTCTTGCACCCCCATCTCTAACTTCCTATACACTACTCAGTGTATCCCTCTTACCTCACCTTCTTAGTTCCCCCTCTTGCACCCCCATCTCTAACTTCCTATACACTACTCACTGTATCCCTCTTACCTCACCCTCTTAGTTCCCACTCTTGCACCCCCATCTCTAACTTCCTATACACTACTGACTGTATCCCTCTTACCTCACCTTCTTAGTTCCCCCTCTTGCACCCCCATCTCTAACTTCCTATACACTACTCACTGTATCCCTCTTGCCTCACCGTTTTAGTTCCCCCTCTTGCACCCCCATCCCTAACTTCCTATACACTACTCACTGTATCCCTCTTACCTCACCTTTTTAGTTCCCCCTCTTGCACCCCATCTCTAATTTCCTATACACTACTGACTGTATCCCTCTTACCTCACCTTCTTAGTTCCCCCTCTTGCACCCCCATCTCTGACTTCCTATACACTACTCACTGTATCCCTCTTACCTCACCTTCTTCGTTCCCCCTCTTGCACCCCTTCTCTTACTGTATTCCCACTCCTTCTTCACCTTACTTGCCTGTCACCTTCTCCCCTTCCTCTAATATATGAAGCATACTAATGTGACACTATAAAATTCCTCAGACTCTTCTGATCTACTTGGTTTTGTATGTTTATACCTTCCCTAGTGCCATTGGCAAATATTCAACTTATCGTTTTAGTGTTCTTCAAATTACTCCCATGCACCATCTTCTTCAACACTTGGTTTGGTAGCATTTTCCTCTGTATCTCTTTTCTTTTCAGTTTTTAAAAGTTTATTCTGTATTCAGAATTTTTTTATGTATTTAGAGTAATTTCTGTATTTAGAGTATGTTTTGTATTTAATGTTTTTCTGCATTTGGAATTTTTCTCTGTACTTAAAGTTTATCTTTATGGAGATTTTTCTACCCAGGCCTCCGCTGAAAAGGGGCACCTGCCCAGTTGGATATACCCAGTTAACAAATGTCAAAATAAATAAATAAAACATGCTTTAACTGAAATGCTGTTGTAGTCATGCATATTCTTTTGTGACTTACAAGACTGCTGCTCTGTTCTCTAGTTTGGCACATATTTTATAAATTAATCAGCATGTTCGCTTGCGCAAGCCGAAAACAAAACACAAAAATGTGGAACCCCTACTTCTGCCATCATTTAATATTTGCAGTGCAAACTATAGCTTGTACTTCAACTCATCATATTCAGGTCACATGTTCTTACATTTCCAGAATAATGGTCAGCTTGATGCAGAATTGCATTTCAAGGATTTAAAATAGATATTGTCAAGTTCAAGTGAATTTCAGTTTTATATATCTGAATCTTTTATACTACACCTGCCTACCAACATATGCCTTTAATCACTTGTCAGGGATGTTTGACTCTTGTGGTATGATGGAATGACTGAGTTATATACAAAAAAAAAAAAACAAGACATGCATTGTGAAAATGACAAAATATTGTGCAACCTGTCACTTTATCTGAAGGAAGCTACTAAAATATTTGAGTGTCAGTTTCCCTAAGTAGTACTGTCACAATGCTCACCTCTGGTTACCCAGTAATAACAAATGGCAGGGTCATTAATGTGACACTACATAAACATTTTAATCATATAACTTTTATTTTGTAGAAAACAGTAGCGCAACAGAAACAATGTTAACACTTCAGTCATCTGGAATGGCATGAATATTGTAGCTACTTGTTTCTTTAAAGCTAAGTTGTGTCTCTATAGCTAAATGTGTTTGGTAACCAGACTTTAGTATCACAAGCTCTTTGCAGAGCTGTTCATTAGAGTGAAAATTGAGAGCCTTCTGTATATTTTTTGAGAAGCAGGATATTCAACATTCAACATTTTTTTACTCTCAGTCATAAGGCACTGTTGCAGTAAAATGCTAATGTGTTATAATGATTTATGCTATATGTAAAGATATGTGAAGATTTCACTAACATAGTTTAGGGGTTTCCTCGGGTAGTCTAATGTTGTTTAAGCTACACAGCTGCTTCTGACTGCCTCTGAAATCAAGCTCTCTCTCTATCCCTCCCAGGTCTTCCCCTGCACAGCGTAAGGCAGAAAAGAACTTCGCCCTTTTCGAGCGACTACTCTACTTTTGCCCACAACCTGTAAAAACAAAACAGGTCATTATCTGGTCATTTTTGTATAGACTTTAAAGTAAAGTATTATTTAAGGGTCCTCAGCACTAGCACAAATCTCCCTAGGCTTACCCAAACAAAAAATCCAAGCTTGTTTGCATATACTCCACTTAAACTACAGAACACACTCTAAAACTAAGGCAAACTGCTATAAAATTGTAAAAGCAAGCTCCCAAAGCATAGGCATTGAACCTGGTGTTTGTTTAGATGAGATTACTCACCTGCAAGTTAATTATTCAGGAGTTACATCTTGAAACCTGGGCTCTAGTGGCTTAGTGTAAACCCCGCTCCGTTACTAACATAGTTTAGGGGTTTCCTCAGGTAGTCTAATGTTGTTTAAGCTACACAGCTGCTTCTGACTGCCTCTGAAATCAAGCTCTCTCTCTATCCCTCCCAGGTCTTCCCCTGCACAGCGTAAGGCAGAAAAGAACTTCGCCCTTTTCGAGCGACTACTCTACTTTTGCCCACAACCTGTAAAAACAAAACAGGTCATTATCTGGTCATTTTTGTATAGACTTTAAAGTAAAGTATTATTTAAGGGTCCTCAGCACTAGCACAAATCTCCCTAGGCTTACCCAAACAAAAAATCCAAGCTTGTTTGCATATACTCCACTTAAACTACAGAACACACTCTAAAACTAAGGCAAACTGCTATAAAATTGTAAAAGCAAGCTCCCAAAGCATAGGCATTGAACCTGGTGTTTGTTTAGATGAGATTACTCACCTGCAAGTTAATTATTCAGGAGTTACATCTTGAAACCTGGGCTCTAGTGGCTTAGTGTAAACCCCGCTCCGTTACTAACATAGTTTAGGGGTTTCCTCGGGTAGTCTAATGTTGTTTAAGCTACACAGCTGCTTCTGACTGCCTCTGAAATCAAGCTCTCTCTCTATCCCTCCCAGGTCTTCCCCTGCACAGCGTAAGGCAGAAAAGAACTTCGCCCTTTTCGAGCGACTACTCTACTTTTGCCCACAACCTGTAAAAACAAAACAGGTCATTATCTGGTCATTTTTGTATAGACTTTAAAGTAAAGTATTATTTAAGGGTCCTCAGCACTAGCACAAATCTCCCTAGGCTTACCCAAACAAAAAATCCAAGCTTGTTTGCATATACTCCACTTAAACTACAGAACACACTCTAAAACTAAGGCAAACTGCTATAAAATTGTAAAAGCAAGCTCCCAAAGCATAGGCATTGAACCTGGTGTTTGTTTAGATGAGATTACTCACCTGCAAGTTAATTATTCAGGAGTTACATCTTGAAACCTGGGCTCTAGTGGCTTAGTGTAAACCCTGCTCATGAGCACTGCAACCGCTCGTGCTCGCTCCGCTCCCGCCCTGCCCCCTATTCCCACCCGCCCGCAGTACTCGTACTTTTATAACCTCAAACCACTCCCCCTACTGTCCACTAACTTCCTGTACCTCACTACCACCCTCTAAGATCAAACGGAATATGACACCACCCAGGAAGCTTATCATACTAACTCTTTTCCCTCCTACTTGTCCCTTACCTAGCTACCCTATATGAAACCTGGTCTTACATAGGCTTCCACCACCCAGGCTACCAAACCAACACCTCCCCCATAATTAACAACAGAGGCCATGACTCAACTCCCTACTCACCCACCTTGTTAGAACTCGAACGCTATGTAATTATCAAACCTACCAATATTAGGCCAAATGATAAACATTACTACAAACTTCAACTCAAAGCCCTCAAATTCATTACCACTCTGAATCACAGACTAGCCACAGATGGTGATATCCACCCCAACCCTGGCCCTTCCCTTCCACTCAATTGTAATTCCACCCTATCCTCCCCTCCACTTCTCAATCTAAACTCTAGACCCTTTAACTCTCTTCTGACCTGTCATCTAAACATCAGAAGTGTAAACAATAAGATTCACAACCTACATGCCCTTTTAGCTACTTGTTCCCCAGACCTACTATGTCTCACAGAAACCTGGCTTAAACCAAGTACGAAAGACACACAGATAATCCCACCAGGGTATGATATACTAAGAGCAGACCGAATAACTCATAAAGGTGGCGGTGTAGCCATACTCTACAAAAATACATTACAAATCTCCCTTGCCTCTCCACAACCCCTCCTAACAAACAATGCCGAAATTCAACTTGTAAAACTTCAACCAAACAAACATAAAAGCATAAATATAGCATGTATTTACATCCCCCCAGGCAACAATAATAACAAAACCTTAGAGAACTTTCTCCACTGGTTAATTCAAACTCACCCCCAGGAATCCATAGTGTTAGGTGACTTCAACATCGATTGGAATTCCTTCTCATCTAGCTCCCCATCTAGCAGCATAAATCTACATGGCTTTTCTCAGCTCATATCCACTCCTACCAGACTAGGTAAACCCCAAAACAAAGACAGCATCCTGGACTGGATCCTTACTAATAAAGATCCTGACCAGTACTCAGCAGGTACTCACCCAGAGGACATGAGTGATCACTTACTCACCTATGTTATCAAATTCAAGAAAATCACCCCCCTTCTTACAACCATAAACAAAATCAGGAATAATAATAAATTCAACGCCTCCATTTTTCAAACTGAACTTAAAGCCCACAACTGGACAATACTCAAGTCTCTTCCTCTTGAAGAGGCAGTTATCTACTTCAACACCACCTTCCTCAAGATTCTAGATTCCCATGCTCCAATACGGTCCATTAGAACTAAAACCAAAACCGCACCATGGCTCTCTAAGGAAACAAAATCCAAAATCCTATCTAGAAGCAAGATGTGGGTCACATGGCGTACCTCTAAAGACCCACACTCCCACCAAACCTTCACGCAACTTAGAAATGAAACTAAAAGAATGATCTTAAATGATAAAAAAAACTTCTTCCTCCACCTCCAACACAAACACCTTAATAATCCACAAAAATTCTGGGCAGGCTTAAACAAGCTCCTGCATCCAGGCCAGGCAACCACCCCGACTCCAACAACTTGCAAACAACAGTGCCCTGTAAACATTGCTAACACATTCAATAGTTTCTTCACAGAAACTATACAATCCCTGGCCACACAATTCAAACAAACAACCAGCCCACTCCACTACCCATGCCAGCAGAATACTACAACTACATCAGATCATCTATTTACCTTCGATCCAGTACCCATATCCTTTATAACATCTCTTCCTAAAAAACTAAAACCCACTAAGCTAGCAGCTGACCTTCTCCCAGCTGAGTTTCTGCAAAAAGCAGCTGAGGCCATTTCCTATCCCGTCTCCATAATCATAAACCGTACCTTGTCAGAAGCCTTCATCCCTTCATATGGAAAATGTTCCACATTATTCCTCTCCATAAAGGTGGTAGCTCACTAGAGCTAACCAACTACAGACCTATAGCTATACTCTCACCCCTGGCCAAAATTATGGAAAAGTGTGTCCACAAACAACTGATGGAACACCTCACCAAAAATAAAATTCTAGCTAACTCCCAACATGGCTTCAGGCCAAATCACAGTACCACATCAGCCCTACTATCCTTTTCTAATACCATCAATAACTTCAGAAACAATAATAAACTATCATCTGCTCTTTTCTTAGACCTCTCCAAGGCCTTTGATATGGTGAACCACATTCAACTCCTCCATACATTAAAAACTATCACTCAGCAATTCCACGCTGAAATGGTTCCAATCCTACCTGTCCAATAGGCAACAGGCTGTTCTATGGCAGGACAAATTATCTACATGCCTACCTGTTACACTTGGAGTTCCCCAAGGATCTATTCTTGGCCCTCTTCTCTTCACCATCTTTGTTAATGACCTGCCCACAATCACCCCCCATGCCACATGCATTCAATATGCAGATGATTCGACTATCATCAGCACTGCCTCCAACCTGGCAGACCTCACTGCTTCAACCCAAGACACCTTCAACCTAATAGAAAAATGGTTCTCAAGTCGACAACTAGTTCTCAACCCCAACAAAACAAAACTACTTACTTTTTCACCCACTAACAAGACTCTTCCCCCCACCTTCTCTATTACATCCTCCAATGGAATCACTATATCACCAGAAACTCACACAAAGCTATTAGGTGTTACCATTGATAACTCCCTTAAATTTGACACCCATTTCAATCTTACCATCAAAACCGTCAATAAAAAGCTTGGCTCTCTCTATAAAGTAAAACACTTTCTCACTCCTCACGCTAAAATTACAATTGCCAGCACATACCTACTATCAACTCTTTTCTATGCCTACCCCCTCTTTACAAACCTAAACAAGACAACCCTTAACAAACTTTCTTCTTGTTACAATCACATAGCTAGATTTGCCACAAATTCCACCTTTAGAACGCACCACTGCACTAACTTGAAGCAACTAGGGTGGTTAGAGTTTTCCAGCCAACTCCATTTCAACCAACTCAAAACGGCTCACCAGATACTGTATCACCCAGAGAAAACACCAGCTCTGAAAAACATCATTAACCCCTATATTAACCTGCAATCTTTACGCTCCTCCAATAAGATCTTAGCTCAAACTACCAAAGCCAATAATTCTGCTGGGGATTCTCTATTCTCAAACTTTGTAGGTAAAATGTGGAACTCCCTACCGACCATGCTCACCTCAGAACCCTCGCTCCTACAATTCAAAAAAAAGCTTAAACCCCATCTCAATACTCTCTGGCAATGTCCCTGTTCCAAACCTGATTAACCACTATCATTTACCCTTCTCTTACCTCACTATCCTTAACCGCTTTTTAACAAGGCGCCTCGCCTTTGTAACTGACCTATGTTTTTTTTTTATATGTTGCTGTTGTTTTTTTTTTTCCCAAGATGTGATGTATCTTTATATTGTATTTAGAACTCAACTATCTTCCTTTTTTTGCATTAACAATGTTCATATGTCTGTTATGTACTTGGAGCTTTTCTCCCCGGGCCTCTGCTGAAAATGAACATGTATCCAGTTGGACTCTCCCGGTTAACAAATGTAAAATAAAATAAATAAAAATAAATCTGGAACACACTGGTGTTAGACTTGTAAGACAAATCTTTATGGGATCCGTACACTCTTAAAATGGCTATCCTATACAATAGCTAAAGTGCATCTTCACAATATGCACAAACTCTAGCAGCTTTACTTTATGTATCCTCACTTCTTCCTCATAAAGACAGAGAAACCACTCTTTAAAATCAAGAAATACAAATGTGTACACAAAGGTATTCAAAACTGTGGATTTATCCTGTCAATGTATACTGTTAACATTTACAAATATGATTAGTGTGGTTATATATGAAGCAGCAAAATATCTCTAGCAAGATGCATTTAAGAAGAAAATGTTACAGCTACTTATCTGATTATACCACTGTTCTCAGTTTTAAATAATGAGCCAGTACTCTGAACTCATGTCCACTGTGGATCACACGTGTAGCACAGCAACTGGAAATAGGAACAGAATTGAAACCTGTGGAAGAAAATTTGAGACACATTATTAAAACTTGCATTAGTATTAGAAAGCCAGTAGCAAAACATTGTTAGCAGCATCAGTCACACTCTATTCTTTTGGTTAGACAGCAGACTAACTGTTATTGCGCACTCGATTTTGAATGTCCGCCCTTGTCTCAGATATTCGGTTGAGGTAGCTCATTTGAAGGCAGAGGAACAGTCTTATTTGACATAGACCTGGTTATTCATAGCTCAAACTCATCAGTTTTGTTTTCCCAAACACTGCTTTGAGATTGAGGTTTATCAGAAATTATTCAGATATGGTTTTGATTTCATCTCACTATGGGACCATCTCCTGTTTTTATCACATAGTAGCTTGGTTCATTAGTTTTCGGCAGGACAACACCTGTTATGTCCCTCATTTCTCTCATTTAACATTAGCCAGACAGATTAGCCTGGTTGAAGAACAGCAGTGATTACGCAGAATCGCATTTGTTGTTAACCTTTTTGTACAAAGTTTTAGCTCACTGATCATTTTATTTGACTGAATTATACACAGTAGTTTTAGTTTCAAGCTTTGACTCTTTAGTATGCCAGTTTATATTTGTCTTCTGAGCAACAACTGAGAAGGTGTTCCTCCTGTAGCAGTGTGAGGAGTAGCTCAGTACACCATAAAAGCTCTCTGAGGCGCTGGTTGTCTCGATATCCTTAACCGTTAGCACTGTTCTTCCAACTTCACCATTGACCATTGACAATGAGGACTTGATGTAGTATAAGTAAAACCACGACCATTAACAAGCTGTTGGAATTAATGTGACATAAACCGAGTACCATTGTCTGTAACCAGTCCAATAGGTAGTCCATATCCCAAGGGCATAGTTTTGAATCTGGCTATGACTTGTTGGCTAGTCGTGGTAATAGTCTATACCTGTGAGGTAGTTTTTCCCATCCATTTCACACAGGCGAAATGCTATCTTTTGCCAAGGACCTTGTGGTAAAGATCTTGGTATTAACACCTCCCTCTCTTCTGAGACATTTTAATGACAATTAATAAGAGACACCTGTAAAGAGGAAATGCTATACACTAGTCTTAAGGTGGCAATGGTTATTGTACGTATTCACAATGTATAGAAACTCTTGAAATTTTTCTTTATAATCACAAGTGCTGAACTCGCACTTTAAACATGTTAACACTACAAACGTTGGTCTGTGTGTGTGTGTGTGTGTGTGTGTGTGTGTGTGTGTGTGTGTGTGTGTGTGTGTGTGTGTGTGTGTGTGTTTGCGTGCGTGCGTGTGTGTTTGTGTGTGTGCGTGCGTGCGTGTGTGTGTGTGTGTGCGTGTGTACATACAAACAATAATATTTTCATAAGCTGCTGGGGTCCATGTTGCATTCTACTGAAAGCTAGGCTGCTCAGGGTTCCAGGTACAGTAAGGTTTCATTTAAAATATGGCATTTCAAGAGAATGATAGCTATATCCATAACTGCTAGGCAGGTGTCGGTCTACAGCTAATATCTGCATCTTTTATTTTTCACATTTTTCACAAGTATGCTTTAGATGACTGTGATCTTTTGAGCCTGCATGTGCAACTGTCAATATTCGTTTTAATAAATATGCCCCGAGAACTAAAGATACTATTGCCAATAAAATAAATGCATTATTAAAATGCTATTCAACAACTACAAATGATAACAATAAAGGCAAATAATGTACTAACCAGACTTTATTGCAAATGAATAGTGAAGAGCCTGTGCCTAGATGAAGTATGACTGGAACTGTGTTTTGCATGCTATATCAACAGATGGTGGGTCTGTTAATTGCTTTCAGTTTGGAATCCTTCTTACAGCATGCAGATCAGAGCCAGATTAACCACAAATTATGGGGATAGCTGCCCATTATAAAAGTAATACAGTTAATTATTCAAAGTGGCATTAAAATATTTGAATAGAGTATGAACTAATTAGAGCAACTAGAATAATAATCACAGGGATGGGAAATGTGCACATAGGCTGCCTTTGTGAATTTATTTTTCAGTAGTAATTTTCAGAGTGAGATTCATCATATTATCTTCTTCTCAAACTGCATGCAGAAGCTTCCAGTAAATATCTTTCTACTGCACAATCAGCTGAAAAGAGGCAATGTGAACATCATCTCACCCCAGCAAGATAATGGGCAAGCAACAATCAAGAAGTAGAGTGGTCACATGACTAATGGCAGATGGACGTTCATCACCAGCACCATGACACGAAGTATCCAGTGCTCAGAGATGAAGCACAGTGAGAGATGATAATGTGGTGGTCACTCAGTCAGTATATATTCACCACAACTAGGGTTTTGCAGTCGTGGACGAGCTTAGTAAGGTGGGTGACTTAAGTAGCGCAAAAGGAAGAGAGTGGTCAGGCAGTCTGGTTGATGAAAGTCACAGTCAGTGTGGGGTCATCTCCATAGGTTGCAGCACCAGCCTAGACAATATGCAGTGAAAAAGGGAGATGTCTTTGAGAGCAATCAGCCATGACAAAAAGCAAAGTAAAACAGAAATCAGAATCAATGATGTCTGCTGCATCATGACCCCAGAACATGGTCATGAGCTATCGAGGCCAGAGTCTCAACAATTAATATTGCAAAAAAAAAAAAAAAAAAAAAAAAAAAAAAAAGCAGATCTGAAATACAACAGAAAAGCAGCAACAATAATACGTTGATTTGGCCAAGTCATCTTATCTTAGATATCAGTTGAGTCTCAAGGAGAAGAAATTGCAATTTCAAATTAAAAAAGATACAAATGCTTTCTAATTATTGGGTTTCATAACTAATAGTCAACAGCTGCAACTGCTAGTGGATTCATTTGATGGTGGGCATGTAGACAGTTTTTCAGTACAGTGCCCAATTTTTAAGAGCTTTCTTATCACTTCAAGCCCACATCATGCATTGGTCCTTTAATCTCCCCTTAATTCATGCCATCTATGGACACAGGATATGAGTGATAAAGGATAGCAATCATGGGCCAACATTCTGCATGGAGTCCAGAGTTTTTTTCTCTTACACCTAACCACTTCCACTGTTGCCAAGCAGGCAGAGAAAGGCTGTATGCTGTTGCTATACCTAGCTACAGACCAGTGCTTCCCTTAGTAGGCTCACTTTCCCATTTTGCACCTTTATGTATGGACCACGATTGTATTGGCTTATAATCTGATCTGTAGGTGCTATTGAGAAAAACTCCTCAGTTTTGACAGAGCTTTTTTTTTTTTTTTTTTTTTTTTTTGCTCCTGAACTTAACTTGAAAGTTGAGTGGTGCTAGACTGGGAAAGTGCAATGGGAACCAATAAACGTAGGTACGTCAATAGCTATTCCTGCAGTGGAATTGGACCAGTAACTGAACCTAGGTGACCTGCACTGTAGTTAGGGCTTTATAAAGATCAGCATGCATTTGGGCCAAATGTACAGCAGTCACTTCTGGTTGTAATCCACTGAAGGCATCTTTTGTTGCCTTTTATAGTACATATCATTGAGGGATGAAATTGAAATTCTAGCAAGAGATCAAATGTTATAAACACAGGCAATGGCTCGCTAAAGGAGAAATATTAATGCACTCTGTTTAGCTAAGACAATAATCAATTAGCAGGAGAAGAATAGTTGCATTACAGTGCTTTCAGGGTTTGTTAAAATGGTCACTGGATAATTCAAAACTGACCTAATGACTGAGTTCAAATTCCCCAAAGGCCTGAATTTTTATATAGAGGGCGTAACTGTAGATGAAAGAGTACAAGGCTGTGATGGTTGATGTTAAAATTAAGCACAAAGGGCAAGAAAATATCTTAAGTTTCCATGGCTTAAGTTATTCCATATTTCTGTACTATATGGTATAATTGAGGTTACATGAGGGACATAAAGAAAGGAGGAAGCCGTTATAATTAAATATTTGTCTTACAGTAGAGGGAGAAAGCTGCAAAACACAGGCAGACAGACATAGAAACAGATTATGGCAATCTGGAAGACGGCTGTTGATTCATATTGTTAAATTCATCTGGCATTTTATGGTATTAACCAGACATTGTACACAAATGCCAGGTATCAAACAGAGGGCATGTGTGATTGGTTAACCTGATCCATATTTTAAAGATAAGCAGCAAATTATTTTTGTTTTCTTTGTTAATAATGGATTACAGGAAAAAAAATGTGTACAACTTGCATGGATTTTGCTCACAAATGATAGAAATATTATATTTGCTATGTTGTCTTAATTCTGTCTTACAATAAAAACAAATGCAGTTTATACAATGCACCAAACTGTTTCACTGAATACCTAAAGGATGAGTCCAGCAGCACACAGGGAAATAGTTTCTGTAAAACACATATCTCTAAAACACAATTTATTTTACAGGGAGGTTGCCTCTTCAACACCCCATACACTGGACTTCAACCAAATCCAAATCTTTATAATTTTTTGTCTGAAGTTATTGCAAATCTAAAAAAAGCAAAACTTCAAAAACAGTAAAGCAATACTTGTTCTTTCTCCGAGATGCCTCCATTTCAGAAAATAAATGACAATTAGCGGTTAAATGGATAGTGTGCAACAAAACATGAGAAAATATCACAGTAATGCAATCAGCACTGAGCAAGATAAAACCTTCAATTCCCACAAAAAGAAACCTAATATGATTGATTTTAAAGTCAGATTGTGACTTCATGAAAGATCCTTCATAGCTCCTTCGGTCTTTTTTTTCTGGCATATGGTTACTGACTATGTGATGGGGTAGTGTAGGAGGAGAGATCTAACTTCCTTGCATCCTAGTATCTGTCCAGTCTGCTTGTTTATTTGTGCATATTTAGTCAAATAAGCCCTTTTAACTGGCTTCTGGGTGTATAGATACAAAAAAGTACTGCTTCTTAGTCTTTGATAGAAGACAAGTAATGAAAAACGTAAGTAAAAAAAGAAAAGATGGGTCATTGCATATAGTATAGGAAGAAAGAAAAAGAAATCCAGAAAGCCACCGTCTTTATGTTGTACACTAGAAATAAATAACATTACTATGGTTTTGCAGAAGGGAAATAAGAAGATGGCTTGGTTTTAGGAATATTATAGTATAGTCATTGCCCCAAAAGCAGGAGCAAGCAAAGGGTTGGGTTGGTATAATGGTTAAGGTGTTTACTTCACAGTCACAAGGTTTGACTCTCATGTTTGAATGGGAATTGGCTAGGCTTAAAATGGCCTGTAAAGGCAGATAGCCTAGTACTTACATATGAACCTATGAATTAATTATGCATTCAGATGGGATAATATTGAAAAGTCTTCCTTTCTTCTGTTTCTAGTTGACAAACCTGAAATATTGCATGAACTGTCTTAACTTGCAATTTTCGTTAACAAGGCAAAACCGTGTTTGTCAGAGATTTAAACCAGCTGTTCATTTTGCTTTAAACTCGTAACTAGGAAATAGTGCATGCATTTAGATTTGTTGAGTAAGTCTGTTTCTGACATTTTCTTTAGACACAGAAGGCAGGATGATATTTTTCTTTCATAACTTCAAAGTAAAATAGATGCATATGCTCTAGTAATTGAATTAAGCCATCTGGAGCAATGTTTATGTTATTTTACTGCATACTTCAGGGAACACAATGAAAATGCAGTCAGGATTCATTCCTTGGCTTTACACTCTGGTTATCATGAAGATATCTGCTCTACATCAATAAACACATAGGGCTGTTCTACTGAGAAAACTAAACCAAGCAACTAATTTTGTAATGTTATATTACAGTCAGTGGAATATGCACCAAAGAAACTGCATGCATTTTGAAGAGTAAATCCATATAAGCTGATGTATGCAGGATCTCTATAGTATTTATTTTATGACTCTAAAATTCTTAATGAAATAAACATAAACATTTATATTATGCTCTCTGATTTAAATGCAATATTATAGAAATAACCCACGCCTGGGTGTGGGTACTGCTGGATTTACCCAAGGTTGGTGTGGTTTGGTCACGAGGGCGAAGCTCGAGTGGCCAAACAAAGACAACCATGGGTAAATCCAGCATTACCCACACCCAGAAGTGGGTTATTGCCATTATACAATGACATTATTTAAGAAAAAAAATACTTACTTTTCTTAAATAATGGCATTGTATAATGCTCCCTTGCTGCCTTTCTGCAGCTGTCTGGTATTCTATAGCAGTTCTGATGTACTGCGCATGCGTATGCTTACGCAGTACATCAGAGCTGTGGGTGGAAGCAACGGAGAAAGCAAGATGTCTGTTGCTTTTTACAAAGTGTCTCGCTATGTTAAAGGAGTTTAACATAGTGAGACAGCTTTAAAAAAAGCAACAGAGAAAGGAACATCTCCGTTACTTTTTTTAAAGCTGTCTCACTATGTTAAACTCCTTTAACATAGCGAGACAGTGTGTAAAAAGCAACGGAGATCTTGCATTCTCCGTTGCTGCAAAAAAAGACTTATACTAATGGAAAAAGTCTGGGCGACTGGACCTTTTTCCATTAGTATAAGTCTGATTTACAACGTACAAGCTGACCAATCAGCGTGCATGTTTTGGAATATTAATGGGGGCTCATTGTATAATGTTCATTTTAAAACATAATACTTCCATCTTAGTTTCATCTGTTCCAATAGTTCCATCATAAAACATAAAAAACTATCTAGCTAACTCTTGGATTTGTACTTGCCATGCCCCCACTTGAACCCTTAATCCCCATCCCTCTAACTCCTTCTCTCCCAACCACCTCAAATTAACTCTCACACAAGGTTATGGCTTAATGACTAAATAGGTATATACTCTCTAAGGAGGGTATTGGCTTAACAACTCTTATCTTTTTTGTTTTTTTACTCTTTGCATTCAAAAAAACAAACAAAAAAAAATATATATATATATATATATATATATATATATATATATATATATATATGTATATATATATATATATATATATATATGGGTCTACTTCTGATTGTCAAAAACGCACTTTCTCAACAACCAGAAGATCAAACTCATTTCAGTGAAAATGGACTAAATCAAAAGTGTAGTTTCGCAAAAGCTGGTTCTCCGAAGCACATTACAGTGGGGATAAGGAAATATATCCTTTTCCCTACTGTAGTGCGATCTCAGAGTTAGTATATTTAAGTAGGGGGGTGTGAGAGGCACAGTCCCCCACATGGGGGTGCAGGGAGGTTTGCCCCCCTGCAAAATACTATTTAAAGTATTTTTTTTTCCAGTTCGGAGAACTGGCTTTTGTGAAAGTGCACTTTCGATGTAGTGCACTTTCGCTTTAATGGGTTTCGATGCTTCTTGTTCAAGATTGTGAAATTTCAATCAAGAAAGATAGACCCATATACATACATATATATATATATATATATATATATATATATATATATTTTACAGTTTGTTTACCGGGTATATATATATATATATATATATATATATATATATATATATATATATATATATATATATATATATTTTACAGTTTGTTTACCGGGTATATATATATATATATATATATTTTACAGTTTGTTTACCGGGTATATATATATATATATATATATATATATATATATATATATATATATATATTTTACAGTTTGTTTACCGGGTATATATACATATATATATTTTACAGTTTGTTTATATATATATATATATATATATATATATATATATATATATATATATATATATATATTTTACAGTTTGTTTACGGTATATATATATATATATATATATATATATATATTTTACAGTTTGTTTACTGGGTATATATATATATATATATATATATATATATATATTTTACAGTTTGTTTACCGGGTATATATATATATATTTTACAGTTTGTTTACTGGGTATATATACATATATATATTTTACAGTTTGTTTACGGGTATATATATATATATATATATATATATATATATATATATATATATATTTTACAGTTTGTTTACCGGGTATATATACATATATATATTTTACAGTTTGTTTACCGGGTATATATATATATATATATATATATATATATATATATATATATATATATTTTACAGTTTGTTTACGGGTATATATATATATATATATATATATATATATATATATATATATATATTTTACAGTTTGTTTACTGGGTATATATATATAGATATATATATATATATATATATATATATATATATATATATATATATATATATATATATATTTTACAGTTTGTTTACGGTATATATACTTATATATATTTTACAGTTTGTTTACCGGGTATATATATATATATATATATATATATATATATATATATATATACACTTACTCCATGCATAACTATATGTTTGCTTTAGTTTCTCAAACATGTAATATTTTATATATCGTGTCTCTGCTTACTCTTTCTGTAATCTGTTGTTATTGCCATTATTACCATTTTGATTACTATTTTACTTTGTGAAAAATTCATTTGGTATTATACTCTGTATAACTCTGATTTTTTTGTTTTATCATATTTTTGATCTTGTAGATATTATATTCTATATCTTTGTATAATCTGCATGGAGCTTTTCTCCTCGGGTCTCCACTGAAAATGGGCTATTTTGTCAGTTGGACCAACCCAGTTAATAAATGTCAAATACATAAATAAATACATTTTCAAGAGAAAAAAATACCCTCTAGGCTTAATGATATTGGGGAATACCAGACGTGACAACCTTATAACATCCCTGAAGATTCTGGTATTTACTGACATTGCCCATCCTGTTGGGTACACTAGCTTATATTTCCCAGTGATAGGTGAGCACCAGCCATTGGAGAGGTTAGAAATCAGCATATTATAGATTTTTTTTTAATGGTCTAAATCTGTATGCCTCCCCCAAATTCACAACATGCATTACATCAGGTTAGATGAAAGCACACACACATTCCCACCCATGCATACTGTATGGACAGCTACCATTGCTAAATGTTAAAGAAGACCCATTTGTTGCTGACCTCCTAGCCTCCGTTAAGAGTTACAGCCAGGCAGTACTAAGATCATTAGTTTTACACCTAAGTAGAAGACGACTCATCACTAACCACTCAGTCCCACACCATTGTCAGCTCTCTGGCATGTAGGCCAGTAATCATACTTAGGTTATCAGTGATAAGAGAGCAAATATCCTGCAACATTTACAACAAGCTGGTGAGATTTTATGGTCGCTATAACTGAGAGAAAAAAATAGGAGGTCTAGGTAAGCAAGAAACATCATGCTTACAAGCTTCACTCTGCTACTGAAAGTTTTCCAAATCACTTTCTAGTTTTACATAAACTGAAATCTCTCCCTTAATTTGTCTAAGAATTATTTAGTGCTTGCTAACGATGTACATCTTATGGACAGACCAGGGAAGGGCCATTTTCAAATGAAAGTTAAGAAAAAGCAAAACAAAAATTTCAAAACCAGTGCAACAAAGCTACATAGACTTGCATTAAAAGAACAAATATTAGATAAAGAGTACAGAATTTGCAGAGTATGACAGCTAATTTTACTTGTAGTTAACTGTTCCAGATGGAGGAGGCATTATTCTGTACTATCTTTACCTTTCATTCAGATGTAAAATGCTTTTATAGATGATACAGCAGTTTAAGAAATCAGTTTGTTTTTAATATTATTGTCTAAATTTAAAGGTAAAACAATTCTAAATATCCTTCCTATGTGCTTTAATGTTTAGGAAAGTGTACAGTTTACTGCCCCATCACTTGTAATGATGTCTCAGTGATGAAATTAAAAAGATTAAATAAGATTACAATCACTCAAGGAAGAGTTAGTCTTCATCTAAAGGTGCAGATGTGCTTAAATGTCTAAGCATCCTGAAATCTCTGGAATAATTAGTTACATGTTAAAGTGCAATTCTGCAAACTGTATGCACAGTCAGCACCTCAAGGAGCCATGGATGAGCGCTACCAGTGTTTCCACATCACAGAAAACACTAGTGTCTAGCTGTTTTAACTTAGTGAGGTACTGTCAAACATGGCTGTGTCACAAAACAGGTGAAGCATGCTAGGTAACTGTGCAAAAGAAGCCGAGGCCAAAGGTGATGATAAGAAAGGCGTGCAACTGGGAAATTAAAACATAAATGTCAGTGAAATGAGAGAGGAAGGGCAAGGTTAGACTACACCACATCCACAGTGCTAATCTGAAAACAAGAATAGGGAGAATTTGAGATGGTGAGAAACTGGGGAGCCAGTTACAGAATGTGTTACCAACTAATGTAATAAGGTACAGTGCTTTATTACCAACTAATGTGGTAAGGTACAGTGCTTTGTTACCAACTAATGTGGTAAGGTACAGTGCTTTGTTACCAACTAATGTGGTAAGGTACAGTGCTTTGTTACCAACTAATGTGGTAAGGTACAGTGCTTTGTTACCAACTAATGTGGTAAGGTACAGTGTTTTTTTTAGGAAGGAGATGCAGTGGTTGCTTGAGTAACAAAGCCTATGTTACATAAATCTGTAATTTAAGGCTAGCGAAAGAATTTCACAACAAATCAGGGAAGTGCTAGATAAAATTGCTCTTAAGGGCACACTTGTCTTTGGCACTGGAAGATCAGAAGACTGTGGGTTCTATTCTCAGCTCCAAGTATGAGGGGGTTGCTGTACTCCTGAATGTGCCATTCTTTGGATGAGAGATTAAGCTAAGGCCTCATCTGTCAGTTAGTGGTAGTTCAGGGAAGTGTAAAATGTCACCTAGCACGTATTGAAAAGAGTAGAGGGAATTCCTTTGTGCCATGGCCAAATTTCTACTAGTCATTATGAATACAACCTCAGGTTTCCCTTGAAAAGAAGAGATTGGCCTAGTTGAACTAAATCAGTTAACAAACTGTAAATAAATAAATAAAACTAAATAAATCTTCAATATATATCTAGATATGTCAGCATTTGCGAGTTGACATAGTGTATCAGAAGCAACCTGGGCTGTTCTTTTCTGAAGTGCACTACATTGTTGTCATGTGATACTGACTCAGGTTAGGCAATAGTCTGGAAGTTAGTGCATTAGGTTAAGGCTGTGATCTTTATTTCCTGTGGTACAGGGTTTGGTGTTCTCAGCCCTTATTTACCTATCGTGTGACCTAGAGCAAGTCACTTAACCAAACAATGCTCTTGAGTTGTCACTGAAAAGAGACTGTGTGTTCTGTGGACCCACCTGGTTAATGAATGGATATTATTATTATTAATAATACAACTCTAAACAATGCTTGGCAGAAGGTATTATTCTGTACTATCTTTACCTTTCATTCAAATATAAAATGCTTTTATAGATGATACAACAGTTTAAGAAATCAGTTTGTTTTCAGTATCAGTTTTATGTTGTGTTAATCAAAGTTCAGCTCTTGGTCTAAAATGGCACTTATGTTTTTTAAGCATTGAGCTACATTAGTTTTGTTATATTTTAAATAGGCCACAGCTTTTGTAAGGAGAGTTCTGTTCCCTGGAATGTTTCTGTTTTGTTTTTTGAGTGAGCAAGAGAGAAGCCCACAAAAGATGTAAAGCATATCTTGAAGACCTGCCTGTAGAGTAGCAAACCCAGAGCCAACAACCAACCGTGCAGTTTTCAGGCTATAAGGACAGGGTACCTCTGTTCCAGCATTTCCAAGTATGCCACACAAAAAAAGACTGATATAAGAATGGTTCACTCGTGTTCCTAGTATGTGACATTTCAGGGTGAAGTAGAACTGGGTCATGCCACACTCCAGTGCCTGCCCTCTCACAGAGGCAGAGATGCCATAACACCTCATTCTAAAGATGATTATAAAATAGACAGATGAGAGTCTGAAATGCTGAATGAACCATGCCTATGGTGATATTCCATGATACCATAAAAGCTGAAAATGTCTTTATCTTTTATTTTTACACTATTCTCAGTTTATTATAGGAAAATACACTTCAGGGTGTGTTGTATCCTATGAAATCAATACTCTTCTAGTGAAGAGCTTAAGGCCAAATACAACACCAAACATACTTGTCATAGGTGACTCCATAGTCAGACACACTGACGTCCCACTCACCAGGCTGAACAAGGAGAGGGTCACAGTAAGCTGCCTATCGGATGCTAGAATCCGCCACATAACACAAGCACTCGGGTCACTCCACAGCAAGGACAAATATGACACAGTCATTGTCCATGCTGGTGTGAACGACCTGAGATGTACCTCCCTGGACTACATGAAAAGAGACATAGAGGAGCTCTCTGATTATGTAGCCCAGGCAGGTATGACCCTGACCCTGAGCAGTATCCTTCTTTCACCAAGAATGATGCCACAACATAGAGACAAGATGATCAGCTTTAACAATTGGCTTAATTTCTGGTGTCATTCAAAGGGGATCCAGTGTCTGTCTGTCTGGGATGACATGCTTGACAAGCCACGCTGCTTTGCAAGGGATGGATTGCACCTGTCACCCCTGGGATTCCAGATATTGGCTAAGGCTCTTGCCACCCCCATAGTGCCTTTTTTAGGCAAGGCTCAAATTCTAAACCTACCACCCTAGAAAACAAAAATGGGAAGAAACTAAGGGTAATGCTGCTCAATGCCAGAAGTCTAAATCTCAAAATGCACGCACTCGAGGCCCTTCTCAGTATGGAGAACATCGATGTCTGTGCTGTGACTGAAACCTGGTTCAAGGCTCCTGAGAGCACCCCGGCACTATCAGGTTTTACCTTATATCATGCGTTCTGGCCCCAAAACCCGGACCACACCACAAAAGGAGGGGGTGTATCCATATTCATCAAGGATACCCACACCTCCAGGTTGGTGGCAACGCACGAAGCCTCGGAAACCATCCAGGTGCAATTAACCATAGGCAAAACTGCTCTACAATTTGTAGCATGCTACAGGCCACCCTCTCAAACTCAGGAACCCCACACAGCCTTCCTGAAGACACTGGAGGGTATAAATGTATCTCCAAACACCATTATATTGGGTGACTTCAACTACCCGAATATAGACTGGGAACATTACTCAAGCCCCAACCTTCTAGCCCAAAGGTTCCTGGAGTTCATAAATTCAAATGCCATGGAACAACTAGTCACCGTTCCCACAAGAGGAGAAAATATACTAGATCTCATCATCACAAACATGGGGACAAAATGCTCCACACCGAAGTATATCCCTCATTGGTGAGATCAGATCACAAACTAATCTCACTGGAAATCCACATCCCGCCCCCACCCCAAACAAAAAAGACCACAGTGAAGAACTTCTCTAAAGCAAACTTCACACTACTCAAGACTGGTGTGGTATCCTTCAAGGCCCCGAGCCAGTGGAAACCAAAACCCAAGCTGCGGAAGCCCTTACAAATGCCTTCTACGAACACCTCCAGGACTGCATGGATCAGGCAATCTCTAATAAAACCAAGACTCTTTCCACCAAGGGCAAACGTCCAGTCTGGTGGACCCCAGCCATAAACAAACTTTACAATAAGAGGAGAAAGCTGTTACATGATAGAGCAAAATCCATAAAAGAGAAGACACCCTTGATCATTATTAGTAAAAAAATACGAGCACTCATAAAATCATCCAAGGCCAACTTTGAGAGAAAAATTGCCATAGATTCAAAAGACAATCATAAGGCCTTCTTCAGCTATGTTAGAAACCTGGGTGGAAACTCCCAGATATGCTCAGAATTAGTCCAGAATGATACAAAAATCACTGAACCCACAGACATTGCCAACATACTGGCAGACAGGTTCAGTGAAAACTTCACCCCCCTCTCCCCCCCAAAAGGAGAGATAACTATCCCAGCGGAGTGTAGCCTCCCAGACATCTCAAATGTGCAGGTGAAAGCTGCTCTCTCTAAAGCTAAAAACACAGCATCAATGGGACCGGATGGTGTCCCCAGCTGTGTGCTACACAAACTCAACGAAGAACTAAACCCGCATATAAGGCAGCTGTTTAATCTTAGCCTTACCACAGGATACGTGCCCAAGGAGTGGTGTACGGCAACTGTGGTCCCACTCCACAAAGGCGGTGCCTCTACAGACCCTGGTAATTACCACCTCATAAGCTTAACAAGCCTGGTCTGCAAAGCTATGGAGAGGATCATAATGGAACTCATAAACAAAGACATAGGGGACTTGCAGACATTGGACCCGACCCAGTTTGGCTTTGTCAAGGGCAGATCATGCCTTTTGAACTTGGTCGACTTCTTCGAAACAGTCACCAAGGCCATTGATGAGGGAAAGGCAGTCCATACAGCCTACCTTGACCTTGCAAAAGCTTTCGACACAATACCCCACTCGGGTATTATAGAGAAACTTACCAGCTTAAATGTAAACCCATATGTCACAAGATGGGTTGCAAACTGGCTTAAGGACAGAACCCACAGGGTTAGAGTTGCTGGCGCCATGTCAGACTCCAAGCCGGTCACAAGTAGTGTCCCACAGGGCTCAGTCCTTGGCCCCCTGTTGTTCGGCATCTACTTCTCAGAAGTACAGGCAAACATAGAAGGACTATGGCTGACAAAGTTTGCAGATGACTGCAAACTGGGCGCCATAGTGGAAAGTACATTGGACACAGATATCCTTCAGAGGGGTCTCACGGAAACTGATAGCTGGTGCCAGAGCCATGGCCTGAAGTTAAATGCCAAAAAATGTATAGTCATACCCTTTGGGAAAAACAAGGTAACCCCAAGCTACCATATAGGTGGCAATCCATTAAGCACAGAAGAGGTTATCAGGGACCTGGGGACCCAGGTTGACAGTGGCCTTTCTTTTGACACTCACATTGCTAAAGTGGTTAGAAAGACCTTCTACATTGCCCACCTGATCATGAAGGGATTCACATCCAGATCAAGTGAGGTCATTGTTCCCCTGTACTCTTCACTTATCAGACCAATGATCGAGTACAATGCCCCATTCGGGATGTATCTCACCCGACACCTGCAGCAATTGGAGAGACCCCAAAAGTTCCTCACCAAAAGGATAAAGGGACTCCAAAATCTGTCATATGCTGCCAGACTGAAGAAACTCCAGCTCTATTCAGTTGCATACCGCCTGCTCAGAGGTGACCTGTGCCTGACATACAAGGCCATGTCCAACCCGGAATTAATGGACATGCTCCACCTCAAAAAATCCAAATCTACCAGATCCACTAGAGCAAGCGACTTAAACCTTAGCACGGATATAAATAGGACATGCTGGAGGGATAGATTTGTCACCCAGAGACTCCCTATGCTGTGGAATAAAATCCCGGTCCATGTGAGGCAGAGCACCTCGCTGGCTCTGTTCAAGAGAAATCTTGACCGGTAGATGGGAGATCGTAGGTTTACCCCGGGAATCATCTCTGTGTCACTGCTGGACAGAGGTGCAACAAACTAATGGGCACAGTATTTTTTAACATAAGGGGTGGTGTAAGCCACAAAACTTTGGGCTAGGCTTATAAATGCCTTAGGGCAGATAGCCTAGTATAAACCTATGAATCTATGAACCTATGAGTAAGGTACTAAGCTTCACATCACGTCTCATAGTGCACCATAGCTGTGACAATAGCCCTTAATACAGCTCACCCTGCTACATATTATTTGTTAGGTAAAGAAGGGTTTGCAGTATTCCAGCCCTTAAAGAAGTTCAAGAAGTTAATGAAGCATAACCCTTCCAAACTGTTTCTGTACATGTGAACAATAAATAAAATATTATGAGAGGGGTTGCTGACAATTGGTCAAAAGTACCAGTTGTCAAAGTGGAAAAAAGCCAGTATAGCTGATCAAAAATCAGCTGATCACATGTAATTTTTTTTCACTGCAAGATTGCGGTACAGTAGGGATTGGTGAATTTACCCTTTCCCCAGTCCACACAATATTGCATATAAAATTATCAGTGGGTGCAGGGGGGGGGGAACATTTTTAAACTTTCTTTTGTTTGTTTTTTGATCAGCTGGTGATCAACCAGTTGTGTTCGATCACTTGCCATTTGATAATGTAAATTTTCAATATATGGTCATATACCCGATGAGAGATATGAAGTAATATACTGAAATGATACATTTGGTTTGCATACTATATTCTAGCTAGTGTTTGACTCTTGTTGTTACGTTTTTGTTAGATTTTTGCCACACTCAGTTATCAGCTATATCTTCCATCTCTATGACAACTGTCAGCCAATAAGCTATAGTAATAGAATATGACAGGCTTGTATTAAAAGCCTTACTCTGACTTCTTTTGCTGACCACATCCAGGACATATATCGTATGACATGTATTAAACTGTACAATTTAAAAATTAAGATTTATAAAGAAAGCAATAGATCAGTAAAACTGAAGGCAGCACGTGGAACCCATCATACCAGACAAAGATGCAGTAAAACTGTTTCTGATTTTCTTCTCTTTTCTCCACAGATACTTTTTTTATTATTGTGGATGGATGGATGGATGGATGGATGGATGGATGGATGGATGGATGGATGGATGGATGAATAGATATTTTATAGTGATTACTTACTAACTGTTCTGATTTTTAATTGTTGGTATAATTTATATATCCTTCATCTGAACTGTGTGACTTATTTCCAGACAAACTTATTGTTCTCCAGTAGTGGCTGCTGCAATCCACTGGCTGACTCGAACTTCACACAAGAGTCAAACCTGTAAACATTCAAGGTAAACAAAGGACAGATACTCAAAAGGAAATATACATGACCAACCACTCAGATAAATCATAAAAATCTTTAATTACGTTATTGCTTTCATGCCTTAAACAACACTTCTTCAGACCAATAAAACAACAACTATTACATCTGAATAAAAACTCCACAAGAAATCAATTAAAATCACATGATACTGAATAAACCAATAAAACACTTTAAAGTGATGTCATAAGTAAAAAAAAAAATCATTCATATCAAAACCACTCAAGTCACTTAAATAAATTACAGACTTTAAGGAAGGGTCTTAAAGGGACCTTTCCATTATGGCCAGGATGTTTACTGGCCTATAACCTAGTGATCCAATGGATTTCATGTTGCTGTGTTAGATTTCTGAGATCCCCAAGATGTTTAATCTCTTGTAAGCATTCTAAAACCTTAAACTTAAATGAATGAGCAGAACCATTTCCCAGAGTGTTTGGCAAGTACATGTCTATCATCAAGCCTGTGAGTAGCTGCTACATGTTCCCTGATCTGTTCCCTTGGGGTTCTGATTGTCTTATGAACATAGAATGACAAACATGAAACACAGCAAGCCAAATGCACTAAATTGTTCATAGAGCAATTAGCATTCACTCTGAAATGAAAGTTACTGCACACAACTGGATGTCTGAAATGGTTAATACTATCTATGTAAACACAAAAATTACATCTCCCACAGGGAAGCGTGCCTATGTTATCTTCTACATCTTCAAAACTATGGCTCACATAACACAACATTCTCTTTAAGGACTTTTTGTTTTTAAAACAAAAGCATGGACGTTCCCTAACAATCTGCCTAATCTTATCATCAGATAACAAGAATATGTTAAGAATATCAATAAGATATTCTGTTGAGAGTTCTCAGGAGGACATCTCTCAGCCATAGATCTACTACTTGAAAAATAAGGCCGATTTCAGGAATGGACATGTATTCTCGTGGCCTAGGATTAAGGTGCTGAAACGGGGTGAGACTGAAATGAACATAGTCACAGAATCTCTCACTACAGTTATGACTGATGGACCTCGAGACAGTTTTGCAGCTGCACCCTTAGTGATCTGAATCACTCCTACTGTCTCTATCAATAACATTCAACCTGATGTTCAAAGGAAGATCATTGTTCAAAAGGAACCGTCCCCTTTTTTCTTTCACTCCCCATACCAATCAGGAAACAGAACTATCCCCTTCTGAATTGTTCCTTGAGTCGAGGGAGAAAATGCAGAAAACACATCTCGTGACTATAGTCTAGCTCTTACAAAACCATAAAGAATATGTGGGAACATATGATAAGTCATTGATTTTCAACCTCTCTTCTAAGGTTTTATCAGCAGCACAGGTTTCTTTATTGGAAAAGGGGATGACTTTTATTCCAGCAGCCAAGGCAGAGGTAACAGATACTGTATTAGATTTGAAGATGTTTGCATGCAACACCGTGTTGAAGAGTTTGTTTCTGGTTGATTCAGGTACTTTATTGTGTAAAAAAAGTAGCACTTTTATTCCGCATTAGATCTGCTATTAGAGACATTTTGCCAAACTTATAAGAATGACCTACGTGTTTTAAGTCCTGTTGAATGAAAAGCTTTACAAGAACTATGAGCTGATAAGAGTTTATACATTCACCCTTATGATAAGGGTGGGCCAACAACAGTTATTACGGATAAAAGATTTTACGTTGATGCAATGATAGAAATGATTTCCGATGATGCTGTTTATGTTGCTTTTAACAAGAATGATTTAGATGTTCTGATCAATTCTATAGATTCGAGTTGAATGCCTGTTTATTGAGTAGGGTCATATCACTGGACTTGTTTAATTATTTTATTGTTGAGTCTCTGGTTATACCCATACTTCATGGCCTGCCAAAATACACAAGGCCACCAATGAGACTGATTGTATCTGGGCGAGGGTGGTTAACGGAAAACTTATCAATCTATGTTGAAAAAGAATTAAGACCCTAAGTTGATTCATTTCTTAGTATACTGAAGGACATGAAACAGTTCTTGGAGGATTTATATTCTTATGTTGACAAAGGCTGTTCTTTAGGTCACTGTGTGATGGTTACTTTAGATGTAAAATCACTTTTTACTATGATCCCTAATAACCATGGGCTTGATTTGGTTAGATGCTTACCAGGAAAAAAAATAGGATACCTTCCACCAAAGGTTGCAGCCAAAAATTTCCCAAATAGACAAGAATAAAAATAAAAGCTGAAACCACCAGACCAATGTTTCTCAGCAAAATTTATTAAAGAATAATAAAAATGCACTATTAGCACGTTCAGGTGTAACCCTTCATCAGATAATGCACAAATAAAATCAAACATTGCCTTTAAAACAACAGTTAACCAATCAGCATCACTACTGAACCCTCCTTCTCCTTAGAGTTGGTCTTAAAGGAACCACCCCATTTAGTCCTGGGGTTTTATCTGCTCCTAGTCTAATTATCCATCTCATTTCCATGTACCCAGTCTGATTTCTTAAATCACCTTTCCTAATATTTTTCTTGACGACCTATAGTACCATAAATAAAAATGAATGTCCCTCATTCAATTCTATATGGTTATAAAGTGCATTATGTCTATTACTCAGTCTAATATCCAATGTGTGTTTAAATATTCTGTCTTTTAGCCTATAATTTGTCTTTCCTAGATAGTAGGCAGTACATTGTTGACACACAGCTAAGTATATAACATTTTGTGCATTACAATCTGCATAGCCATCCAGGAAGTATACCTTGCCTGTCCTAGGGTGTGTAAATGAACTTTCTTTCATAATATATACACAAGCTTTACAATGCTGACATGCATAGGTACCATTTTTCCTGTTGTAAGAACCTTCAAATTACATAAACTGGGTTCAGGACAAAGTATATCCTTTAGGTTCTGGGTCGTGTACCTGCAGTTTGGGCAATCTTGTCATCTGTCATTAAAATTCTCCAGTTGTTCTTTACAATCGGGCAAATTCCCCCAATATCCCTGCTATAAGTCAGGCACAAGGGTGTGCCAACTTTACTCCTATTATTATTTTTCCCCATTGGCTCAGAGCCCTTTACTATTCCTTTTAGTTTTACTACGAGTCATCTCTCTATTAAGTATATTACTATTGTAGCCTCTATCCTTCAGATTATTCTCAAGAATGTTCACTTCCTGTTGAAATATATTTTCTTCCGTGCATAGTCGTGATATTCTACACACCTGTCCCTTAATAATGTCACTAAAAGTATGTCTGGGATGCATTGTGTCTTGTGTCTGACTTATAGCAATGATATTGTGGGAATTTGCCAGATTGTAAAGAACAACTGGAGAATTTTAATGACAGATGACAAGATTGCCAAATTGCAGGTACACAACCCAGATTTACTTTTAGAAGAAACAGGAACCTAAAGGGCATACTTTGTCATGAACCCGGTTTATGTAATTTGAAGGTTCTTACAACAGGAAAAAAGGGTACCTATGCATGTCAGCATTGTAAAGGTTGTGGATATATTATGAAAGAAAGTTCATTTACACACCCAAGGACAGGCAAGGTATACTTCCTGGATGGATACGCAGATTGTAATACACAAAATGTTATATACTTAGCTGTGTGTCAACAATGTACTACCTACTATGTAGGAAAGACAAACTGTAGGCTAAAAAACCAGAATATTTAAACACACATCGGACATTAGACCGAGTAATAGACATAATGCACTTTTTAATCATATAGATTTGAATGAGGGACAAGAGAAGGAGGCTTCAGTACTGATGCTGATTAGTTAACTGTTGTTTTAAAAGCAATGTTTGATTTTATTTGTGCATTATCTGATGAAGGGTTACACCCAAAAGCACTAATTGTACACTTTTATTGTTTTTTAATAAATTTTGCTGAGAAACGTTGCCCTGGTGGTTTCAGCCTTTATTTTTATTCTTGTCTATTTGGTTAGATGCTTTTTAAGGCAAAATAGTTCTTTTGATTCTGTCAAGTTAGACCTGATTTGTTTATTGATATAATTGATTTTAGAAAAGAATGTATTGCTGTTTGAAGGGTGGTACTATTGGCAGAAGCAGGGCATAGGTCTGGGCACACCCTGTGCCCATAGTTATGCCAATTTAGTCATGGCCCAGTGGGAGAACATTCATATTCTAAACAATAAGTTCTCACATTTCATAAAATTTTTAAGAGATTCATGGATGCTATCTTTATGCTATGGGTAGGGCTGACAGAGTCAATGAGTTTGTGGAGTATTTACATAGTCCTACTACATTCCTTAGGTTTACCTGTAAATAATCTCCTGATATTATGGATTTCCTAGATGCTGAGATTTCAAGGAGACTGGATGGCACTTAACATGAGACGGTATAAAAAATACTGTTGCATTAATAATGCCCTGAGGAGAGGTAGTATGTATCCATCTCAGGTATTTAGAAACATTATGAGAGGACAAGGGATGAGGGTTTCCAGACTGGACAACGTTGGAACTAAATTTGAGTCAGAACCTGAGATGATGTAAGGTGAGTTCATTAAAACAGGTTACAATGAGAGAGATGTAGTTGCTATGGGATCAGACATTAGACGAATGAGGTCTGATCATGCTCTGCCTTATTTTTCAAGTAGTAGGTCTATGGCTGAGAGATGTCGTCCTGAGAACTCTCAACAGAATATCAACTTTATTCTACATTATTCCAGCAATGTAGACATGATATGTGAGATCATTAAGAAGAATTGGCTCATTTTGTTATCTGATGATAATATTAGGCAGATTGTTAGGGAACATCCACGCTTTTCTTTTAAAAACAAAAAGTCCTTAAAGAGAATGTTGTGTTATGAGATCCATAGTGCTGCAGATGTAGAAGACAACACAGTCATGCTTCCCTGTGTGAGATCTGATTTCTGCATTTACATAGATTGTATTAACCATTGCAGACATCCAATTATTCATTTCAGAGTGAATACTAATTGTTCTATGAAGAATTTACTGTATTTGGCTTGCTGTGTTTCTTGCTCGTCATTCTATGTTGGTAAGACAAACAGAACCCTAAACAAATGGATCAGAAAACATGTAGCAGCTATTAGCAGGCTTGATGATAGGAATGCACTTGCCAAGCATACTCCGGAAAATGGTTCTGCACATTCTTTTAAGTTTAAGATTTTAGAATGCTTACAGGAGGGTAAGCATCTTGAGGATCTTAGAGAACTCTAACAGAATAGCTTGAGATCCACTGGATCTTTAGGTTACAGGCTGATAAACATTCTGGCCATAATGGAAAGGTTCCTTTAAGACCCTTCTTAAAGCCCATAATCTAGTCAAGTGAATTGAGTGGTTTTGATATGAATGAATTTGTCTTACTTATGATATCACTTTGAAGTGTTTTTACTGGTTTATTCAGTATCATATGATTTTAATTTTTTTGTGGGGTATTTATTCAGCTGTAATAGTCTGAAGAAGTGCTGTTTAATGAAATGTGTGAAAGTGTTAATCCAATTAAAGTTTTTACAATTTATCTGCCGTGGTTGGTCCTCTTTATTTTCTTTTCTATATACCTTTTGTTGACTTCAGGATCATTAGTTCACTGTGGAATACGTTATTTTCTTTTTTGTTGTCATAAAGGACAGATTCTATTCAGTTTAGGATAGGCTTACTTTTTTGGCAAATATTAAGTTAAATTTAGGCATACACATTGTACCTGACACCACTCTGCATAATTCTTTGCTGCAAACATGGTGAAATACAAGCGGCTATTCCAGAACCATATTGCTGTCCAGATTCCAAAAGACTTGTTCTCAGTGTAAGTGAATTAATTTTGTGTAAGATCTATCTATAAACAGACTCACAAAGGGGGGCAGATTCCAAAAGACTTGTTCTGAGTGTACGTGAATTTATTTGGTTTAAGATCTATCTATAAACAGACTTACAATGGGGGCAGATTCCAAAAGACTTGTTCTCAGTGTACGTGAATTAATTTGATTTAAGATCTATCTATAAAAAGAATTACACAGGGGGCAGATTCAAAAAGACTTACTCTTGGAGTAAATCACTTACTCTGGTATATACGCTGAAGTAAGTCACTTACATCGTGAGCACGTCTTTTGGAATCTGGCCGTCTGTGTAAGCTTGTTTATAGATAGGCATTATACCAAAGTAAGTCACTTACAATTGAGAACAAGTCTTTTGGGGTTAGGGCAGGCTTACACTGGAATAAGTCACTTATACTTAGAGTTTGTTTGAAAATAGCACAGAGAAAAGCAAATTGCATATTTTATCTTGCCCTTTGGCTTTAGCATGACAATGTTGTAGTTCTTGATTTTACAAATTTGTAAGGATTCCACTCTAAATGTATACATACTTAAGTAGCAGTCATTAACACATAGTTGAGAATTATACCCCGTCATCAAACTGTTTGTTGTCTGCTTAGAGGAATAATATCTTTTTAGAACTTATGCTATTGGTCACTTTGTGCATCTATCCAGCCAATGATGTCAAGTGTTGTGCGACTCCTATAGCCAACCAAGAAACAGCTGCTGCCATCTGCAGAGTTTATTTCTGTATCACACATCACACACACACACACACACACACACACACACACACACACACACACACACCTACCTAGAGGCATTTGTTTCAGTTTGTGTAAATCTAGGAATGAAGGACAATGTAATAGTTACATAATGGCAAATTAAACACACACTTTAATAATTATTAGCACCTTTGATCTCACATTTATAATATAGTAGCACAGGTTTTATTCCAAAAAGATTCACAATTTGTGTAGTTATTTGCAGTTGTAAATGATTAGCATGTCCATGCCATTGCCAGATCTCTTTCTTCAGACAACAGGACTGTGCTGCTAAAATAATTTATGGAACAAGAATTTTAATAAACAATTCAGTCAAATGAACTGATAAATAAGATGACATTGCAAACCATACTTTGTGAAGGATTTTACATAAAATAGTATATCTATTTATTTCTATTTGTTAACCAGGATAGCCCAGCTGAGCTAATAGCCCCTTTCAGCACTGACCTGGGGAAAAAATTGTCATAAGTGCAAGTAATATTGTAGATACAAATAAAAAAGTGAATGCAAATGATACTTCTTGGTAGATTCTAAATATCAGCTTACATCTGTCTTGCTAATTAATTATTCTGATTATTTACCAGACTCAAGCTTTAAGAAACAAAAACCATAAATGAAAAATGAAAAAGCCAGAGACAAAAAGCCCAGCATCGGGGTTTCAGCTACTTTTGGATCCCTAGCTATACACATGGTGCCCTACTTGATGGAAAATTGGACTTCTCAATCCATAATGAAAATACCAAAGTACTTTTTTCATACAGGTACCCAACAATGTGTATCAATCTGTGAAAGATTCAGAATGCAGACTTGTCAAGAGACACATAGCACTTTCTTTCCCTTCACTTATTCTGATTTTCACATTTATTCATAGGAAGGTCACAACCCAGTATGGAGTGAGTGAAGCTTTTGTGATTAAAAGCTTAGAGCAGATTGTATTCAAAACAGAAAAAGCTGATGCAGACTTTAATATTAAACATGCTTCAATGAAGCAAAGTTTAACACAGACAGTTTCCCCAAGGGAGGCAGAATATGAGATTGCTTACCAGCCCAGATTTCTGCAGGGTTGTGTCTAAGACTATTACATATAAAGGAAAACAACATGTTAATACTTGTAGAAACCTTGCAATGAAAGTGTTATTTCTTAGCAAGCATATTTTCTGGAGTTAAATTATTCCTTGGTGTATAATTTAACTTTTTAATAAAACAGATCACAGCAATGAAGTGTTGTGCTTTACAGATTCTTATGAAACAAGGAATGTGGTCTTGCTGAATCTATGCTTAAATGACAAAGCCAGGAACATCACATTCTGGCATATATATCTAACTCGATGCATAAAATGAAAATGAAGTAAATCAAGGAAACGTTTTTGCAGAAGGGGCATGTCCCTGTGACTTACTTAAACATATGAACTCTAAGCTTGCACAGCAGCATAACAAAAGGCAAAGAACACCACAAAAAAGAGGGGGAGTCACAATCTCCATTATGCAATATTCTGCAAAAAAAAAGTTCCTGCTCCCCTCTCTCTCCCAGTTACTAAAAATCTCCACAAAATGAAACAGACCAGAAACAGCAAACAGTAAAACAGAAAAATGACGTTAACAGAGGATATCACCAATGCTAATGTTTGGTGTTTCCTGTAATACTGGAATGAACTTGAGAAAAATGTCTCCAGTAAAACAATATTCTTTTGTTATAGTGATCCAGAAATGGAGAAAAGAATTAAAAACAAAGACACTTGCTATTGGACAGAAGTATTTGGTCAGCTGTTGCTATCATACTTTTAGTGAAACGTAGTGCTACATTTTGTGAAGAAAAGCTAACTGACTTACTACATAATATTAAGTTCCTTGGGATTGTTGGAATGTTTGGTGCAATTAAATCTGCTCTGGAACAACCACAGAGTACCATATGGACATTTTGACAGAGTGACAGAGGCGTACTTCCTATATCTTTTCAGTTATCTGTCAAGAAATGTTCAACTGGCACAGCACTGTAGCAATCAGTTTTGCAGGAAAATTAGCAATAAATTTTGGTATCGGTGCAACCTCTGCTCTCGATATCTCATAGATTGATCAAGTCATCATTTCAGTGTTGCTACATGCACCACATTAAGCTCTAAAGGGAATGCTTTACATGCTGAGTAAATGCCATTAAACGGTAGCCTCTGCTCCTGCGAGCATATGCATTCGTGCAGTGTACAACTTTCAGCATGTTTTTTTGACTTTATACATGGACATCAGCAGCTGCTTCCCTCGATCCTTTTCTGCAATCACTAGATGATGTTTCTTCATTTGCATGTCATTATGCAGTTGTATGAGTACTCCTTTTTCTGCACTTTCCAGCTCGTTGCCATCTATTCCATGTGGTTGTATGAATGACTGAATGACAAACTAGATGTACAATATAGATATCAGCACAAGACTGTGCTGCATGCTTTGCATTTGAACAGAGTGCTGGCACTTGCCCCTTCTTGTTTGCTCATGTACTATATTACTGTGGCTTTGGTTACACTAATGTGAAAGTGCCATGGCTGAACATTATACCTGAATACTGATTAGTCATGTGTGCTGCTTTAACCCCCTGGTTTATGTGAAATGGCCTTCTGATGACCACTTCACCCTGCAGTGTCAAGTTGTTAGAATGAAGTCCTTATACATAATTCAAATAATCCATTGTTTAACATTATACTAGAAATGGTGGAAGCAAAATCAGTCATACTAGTAAGATTTCCATAATTGTGTACTATAGGAATTCTTTTTTATGTATTGCAGAATAATAATAATTATATTCAATGGATATGTATGTAAAGAAGCAAAGCTTCCCGAGTAATTTTGTATTCATGCAGTTGTTCAGATCAAAAAAAATTTCCTTTGTCTTTTAGATTTAAAGTAGGTTTCTCCATGTAATTGAATTTGTGTTAATATCTATGTCTCTGTTAAATACGACTTCAGATAACTTGCTTAGATTGTTTGTGAATGGACTGTCCTGTGGGTGATATTTTTACTCTAGTTTTGAGGCACTTTATAGCTGTTTTATATGGTTTAGTAATTTATTTAATGCACTTCAGAAGCATATATATGATATGTTGTTTTTAATATTTAGTTATGTTCTAGTTAGTTTATTTTACTTAGTTTGAGCAGCTAGAATAAAATAATTATGCTGGCAATGTCATTTTCTGAATGGATAGTTGCAGTCAGTGTTTTGCTTTATTTTGTTCTTGTTTTTATTTTGTTTTAATGTTTTTGTTCTAGTATGAATTAATATACTTTCTAGGAGATGAGTTGGAGGGCCGTTCTGTTTTCCAAAGAGTTGTGTAAATGTATTTTGTGTATGCAAAGTAAGAAGATAAATACAGTGGAAGATATATGGATTACTTTTTTGTTTAGTTTACTTTTTTCTGCTAAAGTAAGAAAAACTATGTTTGAGAGGGTTGTCCTTGATGGACTAGGGTGTTTAATGTTGTGTGCTTGTCTTTGCTTTGCGTGTGTATTGTGCAAAGTTTTACTTTTGTTTATAGTAAGCAGTGTAAATATGTTATGTTAGGGGATAATGTTCCAAGGATGTCAGTCAAAATTTTATAATGTGGCAAGATTATAATGAAACAAAAAGCTGTCTACGCAGGGTAGTAATTACATATATTTTCACACCCTTTACTTCGGTTCTGTTATTAGGCCGCAAAAAAAATGATGGCTCTGAAATTGCTTCCTCTGAGTTTTATTGACAGGAAAAGGGAGAAAAGAAGCATTGGCCATTTTTAAGATCTTTGTATCAATCATTTCTTGTCAAATTTGATTAGTAATTGGCCTACTTTGTTGTATATTGTTTTTGTTTATAAAACTGTTGGAAGGGAGTTCTTTTATTGTAAAATGTCTTCATAACTGTAATGAAAGCCTTTATAGATGTCCTGTTAAATTAATTATTTTATTTATTTTTGTGAATATTGGGTGAAGATAGGTGAAGGCTACCAGCCTAGCAAGATAGAATTTTGGAAATAATTCTGTTATCTGTAAATATTAATGTAAATCATAGGCTTGTTGTCTTAAATGGTAAAAATAGTGTTACATGTGGAACTGGAAAAAAATGTAACAACAGTGCACTCCACTGACTAAATAAAGCATATTGTAACCCTTTGATGTTAAAACTCAGAGTCAGCAAGTCTAGATTAAGGCATCCTGTCTATTGTTTTTAGGCCAGAGTTAATGGTCAGAAGTTGCATACATAAATGTCCTTTATTACTCTGGTTTCTGTCCAGAGGTGAAGAATGTAAATGTAGTTTCTGTTAGCCTGGGAACACAGGGAAGTATGAAGAATGATGTAATATGAACCAGGAATGTGATTTTAAAAACAGACAGAATCAGAGTGCATCAATCATTTTTGTCTTGGCCATCCAACTCATCAGCACTGTCTTGCTCTATATGTAAGTTTATCTTAGATTTGTGTTTTCTCTTAGATATAGCTAGAAACTAGAAATATTAGAATAAGTGTTTTTCTGTGATGTCAGAACTGTACTACTGAATTATTTTAAGTATTTCTCTGTGATCTCTGAACTCTTGACTAGCACTGTGTAATAAAAAGTATTGCCTTGTGTTTTGACTATTTCTTATTAAATATTTTCAAACCCTTTCAACTGTGGCTGTTTTTGTAAAGCTAATTTAAGCTCTTTAGAGTACTTGCATGCCTTTGGTAAAATTGTATAAAGCCACTCTAATAGCTTTAGCCCTGGGCTATACTACCAATTGGATAATAATATTGCACAGTAATAATTGGACACCCTTTTAAGGGATTTTGAGTAGCTGATAAATATTAGTGGGTGGTGGCAGCTGGTACTAATGTATAGTCTGGGAAAAGGCGGCACAGCTGGAGAACCTGTGCCAGCCTTCCCCAGGAGTGTCTGTGTGGTTGTATGTATTCTTCTCAAAGTGTGTGTGTGTGTGTGTGTGTGTGTGTGTGTGTGTGTGTGTGTGTGTGTGTGTGTGTGTGTGTGTGTGTGTGTGATAGCTACTTTGGCAGGGACATGAAGCACTGGTTGGACAGAGAGGGTGCTGGAGGTTTTAGCCTGCCCACTAGGCTGAGATCTGGACCCTATAGCTGTGCCAGTGGGGAGCCTTATTGGGGACCTGGAGAGCAAGGGAGCGACCAGCCCTGGACTGAATGTGATCTCTGTGTGCTCTTAAGGGAAATTGCACTTTACTGTGTGTATTTCTTATCCTTTCCTCCTATATGAGATGCCCCTCACTGGTGTTAATGGTGAGGATTGAGGCTACTTGATTGCTGGGCTAGAGCATGGGCATCAGAATTTTATTTTATTGACATTTGTTTATTGGTAAGGTTTGAATTGGAACAGGAGCCCTTTTCACTGAAGTCCCAGAGAGAAAAGCTTGAAGGTATCATATTTAATGCAACAGATATTTATAATAACAAATATTATAATGCAGTTTCAGTGAATACATAGCATAATAGTCACTATATTAAATTTTGTATTGATATTCGCAAACATTAAATTACAAGCTTGTACTGAGACTGTACAGATAGAAGAGTTGTGTGTAAGATAAGTAGGAGTAATTTAATAAATACAGTAGAGTGAGGAATTAGAGGAGATAAGCAAGTTTAAGTGTTAATAGATAAACAGCAAAATAGAGAAATAAAGAAATAGTGATGGAATAGTAATTTGGTTGGGCTAATTATGAGTAAGTATAATAGTATAAGTACTACATTAAATTTGAGTATTAGAAGGGATAGGCAGGTTAAGTTATTCTGTTTATTAAAGGACAGTATAAGAAAGGAGATTTGTCGCCTCACAGTAAGACGTTGTCCTGTTCGATTCTCAGCTAAAGCGTCTTCTGTGTGGAGACGTGTGAATGGGCGTACCTTCATTGAAGGTTGTGCGTCAGGCCTGGCAAGTCGGTATGTAAAAATCTACTGCCAATCATTAGCGGACCAGAGTTCCACTGTGGCGACCCCTAACTGGGAAAAGCCAAAAGATACAACATAAGAAAGGAGATGAAGGCTATTAGCATAGCTGTGCTCTAAATGAGAAGCAGGGACAAAGCCAGGAGGCAGAGATGAAGTCTTTTAGTAATAGTTTGCAAAGATGAAGGTGTGAGATAGACCTTTTTGATATAGGAATTTTATTCCTAGTTCTAGCTGCATTATTAGAATAGAGACTGACCCTAGCAGCCCTTTGTGGTTTGTATATGGTAAGCAGTTTGTTATCATTTGACTGAAGGGGTTGGTTTGGGAGATAGTATTGGAGTATGGAGCTAATTGTTGGGCAGGTAAATGGGATGTGGATGATTTTGTGGGTTAAGATGAGTTGGGTATAAGATAGATGGTGAGTAAGTTAGAGCCATTTAAGTGTTGTTATTGTTAAACCGTGGTAGGTCTGGTAAGGTTTGTTGTAAGCAAATCTGGTGACTTTGTTGTTGCATTGTTCTAGCTTAAAACTGAGACTTGCAGGCTGGTCATGATAGAGCTTCGTATAGGAGACAAGATAAGAATTAAGTGGGAGATAGTTACCTTGGAAGAGTTTGTAAGGAACGTGTTTATTCTATGAAGGGTATCTAGTTTGTGATGGGTTTTCTTGATGCTGTTGTGAATATGTAAATCAAATTATGTAAATCAAATTTAAGATTGTCATTGACTGTCAAGCCAGTACTTCTGTATGTCAGATAACTTCAATCATTTTATTATTTAAGGAAGAAATTTGAAAGTTTTTTTTTTTCATGGAATTGGGATTATGGAAAAAAAGAGAAGTAATTTAGCTATTTAATTTTTTTTTTTTGGAATTCAATAGTAGGTAATTATCCTTAGCCAGTTTTCAACAGAATTAAAGGCTTCTTGAGTAATGCTGTGTGTGTGAGGTATTAACTGGAATTTTTCTACATTTGTTCAGCATCTGTTTGGGTTTGTTTGTTCTAATTTTTGTTTCTCACCCTCCCTCCCTATTGATATCCTGTTCTTATACTTGGTGGCTTTGCAGTTGCCCACCCCTACTGTAAATTTGATCTGGAATACTCCTCTCAATCTCATTACCTCATTCTACCTAACACAAGGAGAACATTTGAGAAGGCCAACCCACTTAGTTTCTTAACCTTGAATTAACTTCTGCTCCTCCTTTCTCCCTTTCCACTTTACAAAAATAACAAAAATAAAAATTCTAAGCTTGTTCCCTGCCTTTCCTGTAAGTAGTCTAGTCCAGATAAAGATTTGCTGTATCCAGGACTGTTTGTAAGTTTCTGGGCCCCCAAGCCTTTCTGTGTTGGAGGAGCCTTCTAGCTTATCAGTGGGAGTGGCAAGCACTAGGTAGCTTATTTAAAAAAAAAAACACTTTATGCATTGCCGCTTAGCTAGGGTTAAACTATTCACACCGCCATTAGGTCTGCTCTTCGAATTTTCCCTTAGAACTAGCCATTTTTTTTTAGTTTTAGCAATCAAATCTGTTTCTTTGAGCTCAGCACTTGTTCAGAACTTATTGTAAGCACTAAATAAGCCACAAATTACTACAGCACTCAACTTTCCTCACTTGTCTAAAGGAAAACAGTTTATATTACTTAATAAATAAGCACCTATCCAGGCATGTCTAAGGGTCAGCTCCTGTTGTTTTCTCCTGTCTACCTGATAAATCTGGGCATCTTGGGGCAATGCAGCAATTGCCTCATGTACACAGACAACCCTCTCCTCCTACCACCCAACACTACAACCTGTGAGAGATGCACTTATATAGCCAAACTGGAAGCAAAACTCTCTTCACCCAAGACTGGACTAGACAGTCAAGAGGAGAAGATAAACACTTGCAGCACACCACACTCATCACATAGTCCCTCAAAACCTACACCACCAAAACACACACATAGAAACACAAAACACATACCTACATTCACGGAGGCTCTCAATAAAAATTTGCCCAAGCAACAGGGATCCCCCAACACAACCCAAATGACACACAGAACACAAACATTTGTGTGCCACTCAACCACAGCCCATAAGGCTTAACAACGTACCCAACACTCTAGTCATAGGTGACTCTATCGTCAGGCATGCTGATGTTCCACTAACCAGGCTAAACAAGGAGAAAGTTACTGTCAGCTGCCTGTCGAGTGCCAGGATCTGCCACATAATGCACACACGCAGGTCACTCCACAACAAGTACAAATATAATTCTGTCATTGTCCATGTTGGTGTGAATGACCTGAGACATACCTTTCTGGACTGCATGAAAAGAGATATGGAGGAGCTGTCCGATCTTGTAGCCCAGGCAGGGATGACCCTAGCCCTGAGTAGCATCCTGCCATCACCCAGAATGATACCACAGTACAAGGACAAAATGATTGACTTCAACAATTGTCTAAGCTTCTGGTGTCATTCTAAGGGGATCCAGTATCTGTCTGCCTGGGATTACATGATTGACAGACCACAATGCTTTGCCAGAGATGGCTTGCACCTGTCGCCCTTGGGATTCCGGATACTGACTAAGGCTCTTGCCACCCCTATAGTGCCTTTTTTAGGCAAGGTTCAAATAGGTTCATAGGTTCATAGGTTTGTACTAGGCTATCAGCCCTAGGGCCTATACAAGCCTAGCCATAACAATTCCCTGACTATTTCTTCCCACACTATTTACTTCCCTGGACCCCTGTTTAACAGGGCGACTGACGTGACCCCCGGGGTGAATTTCCTTTCTCCCATCCAATCATCAAGGTTCCTTTTGAAGAGGGCCAAAGAGGCACTCTGGGCAATCTATTCCAGAGTCTGGGGAGTCTCTGGGTCAAGAACCTATCCTTCCAGCATGTTTTGTTTATTGTGATGACAAGGTTTAGATCCCTGGAGCGTATGGCTCTGAGGGATTGTGATTTCTTTAAGTGTAGCATGTCCAACAGCTCTGAGTTTGACATGGCCTTGTATGTTAAGCAGAGATTGCCTCTGAGTAGATGATATGCGACAGAGTATAGCTGGAGTTTTTTAAGGTGGTTAGCATAGGGCATCTGCTTTAGGCCTGTGATTCTTTTAGTGAGGTATTTCTGTGGCCTTTCCAGTTGTTGCAGATGACTTGAGAGGTACATACCAAATGGGGCATTGTATTCTATAATGGGTCTAATGAGGGATGAGTACAGTGGAACAATGACCTCCTTTTTTCTGGATGAAAAGCCTTTAGTGATGAGGTGTGCCACATAGAAGGATTTCCTGACTGTTGTGGCATTGTGGTTATCGAAGGTGAGACCACTGTCCACCTGTGTCCCTAAGTCTCTTATCACACTTTTGTTGTTTAGTGTACTGATATATCTATCAGGGAATGACAAATTCACCACTGTAACAGGTGCAAGCAAGCAAAATCTGAGGGTAATGCTACTCAGTGCTAGAAATCTAAACCTAAAAATGCACTCACTTGAGGCACTCCTTAAAATGGAGAACATCGACATCTTTGCAGTGACAGAGACCTGGTTCAAGGCTCCAGAGAGCACCACTTCATTACCAGGCTATAATTCATACCACACCTTTCAGCCACCTAACCTGGACTGAAACATTAAAGGCAGCGGCGTGTCCATATTCATTAAGGAGATCCACACTTCCAGGCTAGTTGCTCAGCATAATACAGCCGGGATTATCCAAGTGCAACTTACTCTGGGCAAGACCGCAATCCAGATTGTAGCTTTCTACAGATTCCCCACCATGCCCCAGGATTCCCACTCCTCATTTCTTGATACACTGGAAAATATTAGGGTACAACCTAACACCCTAATAATGGGCGATTTCAACTACCTCACCATTAACTGGGAAAACTACTCATGCACCAACTCTTTTGCTCAACATTTTCTGGAATTCATAAATTCCAATGCCTTGGATCAACTTATCCATACCCCCACCAGGGGCAGCAATATCCTAGACCTCATCATTACCAACATGGGCAACCGGTGTTCCATACCAGAGGTCAATTCCTCATTGATCAGATCCGACCACAAGCTAATCACCCTAGATATCCACATCCCGCCCCCACCTCCCATTAGGGAAACCACCGTAAAAAATTTCTCCAAAGCCAACTTCATGTTTCTTAAGACAGAAGTGGCAACCTTCACGACACCCATGCAGATGGACAATAGAGGTACGACTGCTGAATCCTACACAAATGCACTTTATAAACACTTACACAAGTGCATGGATCATGCAATCCCTAACAGAACCAAGATGCTATCCTCCAAAAAAAGGAAGCCAATCTAGTGGTCCCCTGCCATAAACAAACTCTACAACAGAAGAAAGAAACTGTTGCAAAAAAGAGTAAAATCCCATGACTGGAAGAACTCCCTGGTCAGCCTCAGTAAAAAGCTGAGATCCCTCATAAAATGCTCCAAAGCTAGTTACAAAAACAAAATAACCACTGATTCTAAAGCATTCTATTGCTATGTCAAGAATCTCAATGGCAACACTCAGATCTGCTCTGAGTTACAGCACAATGGCACTAAATATACAGAATCAACTGATATTGCCAACATCCTGGCAGATAGGTTCAGTGCTAACTTTATCCCCCCTCTCACCCCCTAAAGAGCCCATTTCTATACCGGAATAATGCAACGTTCCTATAATCATGGCTGCACTGGTAAAAAACACACTCTCCAAAGTCAATAACACAGCATCCATGGGACCTGACAACATCCCAGGCTGCATTCTAGGCAAACTACAGAATGAACTGCTACCCCACCTAAGTACCATGTTCAATCATAGCCTTACCTCAGGCTTTGTGCCTACTGAACGGTGCACAGCAACGGTTATCCCACTCCGCAAAGGGGGAGCCACCACGGACCCTGGGAACTACCACCCTATTAACCTGACAAGCCTGGTCTGCAAGGCTATGGAATGTATCATCATTGAATTTATAAACAATGACATTGGTAATCTCAAAACTCTGGACTCCACCCAGTTTGGGTTTGTAAAAGGCATATCATGTCTCCTAAACCTGATAAACTTCTTTGAAGAGGTCACCAAAGCCGTAGATGAGGGTAAAGTGGTTCACACAGCCTATCTAGATCTCGCCAAGGCTTTTGACACCATCCCCCACTCTGGAATTATAGATAAACTCACTAAACTAGGTATAAATCCCTCTGTCACAAGATGGGTTGCCAAATGGCTCACTGACAAAACCCACACTGTGAAAGTAGCAGACTCCAAATTCGACTTCAGACCAGTGACAAATGGAGTACCACAGGGTTCAGTCCTGGGTCCTCTCTTGTTTGGTATCTACTTCTCTGAAGTACAGGCTAACGCAGAAGGTCTTTGGCTAACGAAGTTCGCAGATGACTGAAAACTAGGAGCCATAATCGAAACTCCTAAGGATGTGGACATCCTACAAAAGGGCCTCACTGAGACAGATGCCTGGTTGCAAAGCCATGGTCTCAAGCTCAATGCCAAAAATGCATTGTCATCCCTTTTGGTAAAAACTCTGTACCCATGAACTACCACATAGACGGTAGTCTACTTAACACTGAAAGTATGATAAGAGACCTCAGGATACAGGTGGACAGTAGTCTCTGCTTTGATAATCACATCACCACAGTAGTCAGGAAATCCTTTTACATGGCATACCTCATCACAAAAGGTTTCTCATCCAGGAAAAAAAGGTCATTGTTCCCCTCTACTTGGCACTCATTAGACCCATTATAGAATACAGCGCCCCTTTTGGTATGTACTTCACAAGACATCTGCAACAACTGGAAAGGCTGTAGACATACCTCACAAAGAAGATTACCTGCCTCAAACAGATGCCCTATGCAGACCGTCTCAAAAAAATTCAGCTTTACTCTGTCGCATATCGCCTACTCAGAGGCGATCTCTGCCTAACATAGAAAGCTATGTCAAACCCAGAGCTGTTGGACATGCTCCACTTAAAGAAATCCCAATCCCTCCGAGCTACACACTCTAGGAGCCTAAACCTTCTCACCACAATAAACAGAACATACTGGAGGAATATATTCCTGTCCCAGAGACTTCCCATACTATGGAACAAACTACCTATCTATATTAAACAAAGCTCCTCATTAGCACTCTTCAAGAAAAATCTTGATGATTGGATGGGAGATAGGAAATTCACCCCAGGGATCACTTCTGTGGCTCTGCTCGACAGGGGCACAGAAAAATAATTTTCTTGGGTGGTGAAAGCCAGGGTACCTTTTTGGCTAGGCTTATATAGGCCCTAGGGCCAATAGCCTAGAACCTACCGATGAACCTGTGTACCTATGAGGTTATCTGATGTTTATATAAGAGTAGAATCATCAGTGTATTGTATGAGGGAAGCTTGCACAGAGGGTTTATGTAGATTGTTAGTGAATATATTTAAGAGTAGGTGTTCGACGATGGAGCCCTGTGGCCCACCAGTATGAAATGGAAGGAAAGGAGAAAAGGTGGAGAGCCATTTAACAGATTGATTTCTATCAGTTAAGTAGTTGTTAAACTGTAGTAGTGTAGATTGTAATAAGTTGACGGAAGACAGTTGACAGAAGATTTTTTTGGTCAGAGACTAGATAAAAGAACTTTAGAGAGATCAAGGAATGCAGAGGAAATACATTTTCTTTTGTCTCTGGCTTTGATAATTGTATCTATGAAGGTTAATAAAGCAGTAGAAGTGCTATGGGTGAGTCTAAAACCATGCTGTGTGGGGGTCGGGACCTTTTCTGAAAAATGTGTTGAAGTTTCTTATGAGTGCATTTTTACAGAAGTTTAACAAAGGGGATAATAACGGCAATAAGTCTGAAATTGGGTATATCAGATGAGGTTCCTCCTTTATGAAGGGGGATGATGAAAAATGTTTTTCCATAGTCAAGGAACATATGATGCCTTGATAGATTTATTAATGCGAACATATGTGGATAGGCTATGGAACTGTCATCCAGTTTTAGATATTCTGCTGGGAGATTATCTGCTGAAGGAGAACAAGGTTTCGGTTTATGGAGTAGCAGTTTGATGTAGGCGGTCTGGATGGGGTTTAGGGTGAAACAAGTGGTGTTTGCCATCTGAAGACAGCAAACACCTGCAGTCTTCTTCTTCTTCTTCTTCTTTCGGCTTTTCCCGGTTAGGGGCCACCACAGTGGATCACCTGTTCACTCATAATTGGCAGTGGAGTTTTACAGTGTTGAGTTGCCAGCCCGGCGCCCGACCTTCCACAGAAGGCACACACATGCACTCACACTTAGGGCCAATTTAGAGTGTCCAATCCACCTACAGCATGTTTTTGGGATGTGGGAGGAAACCGGAGCACCCGGAGGAAACCCACATGACCACAGGGAGGACATGCAAACTCCGCACAGAAGGCACCCCAGCTGAGGATCGAACCGGAGAACCTCTTGCTGTGAGGCGGCAATGCTAACAGCAAACACCTGCAATAATAAGTATATTATCTGCTGACTGACAAAACAAAACAAAAGTTGTGGTTGAGTAGCTGGAAAATAATTTAGATATAATATCTTCATTGTAAGACAGCTCTAAAGCATGCTAGTCTTCTCAAGACTGCCCCCGAAATGGAAGCTATAGCAGTAACACGTATAGCATCATATGCACATTTCAGTGTGTGTGAACTCATTTTGTCCACCATAGCAGCTGACTTCTTTAATCAGATAACTGTTTTCCTGGGAATAGATTGAAAGTAAAATATTGATAATAAAGTATATAAGGTAACTAGTTTAATACTCAACTACTAAGGCAATATGTATGTGCATATGTTCCTTTTGCCATATTTATCTGTTAAACCAGAATTCTTACCAAATGAAAAGTATGCAAGAGCTACAGCTTTTCTAGTCTAAATAGATTTTGTTAGACAGATGAATGCAAAATCAGTCATGGATAAGCATATACATTTTTTCTATCTAAAGAGGACTTATATATCCTGTCAGTCTTTTTGCGGTTTCAGAAACTGTGATTGTGGACAGTGACTATTTTGTTTTAAGTAATCTGTAAGAATTCACTTTATGTGTATTTGTGGGGAACTTTATAATTTCTCTGTAACTCTTTGCTGCCGTTATTTTACACGAAGTGTGAGTTGTGTACAACAATTTTTTTCTTCCTTCACTGAACAGTTGAACTGGATGTTTGATACTTGTGGAAGTTGTTAAAACTGTATCCTTCCTTGAAACAGTCAAGCAGTAATGGTGGAAGTTGTGATTGGTGGTTTGGCAGTCACATGGTCATTTTCTGAGATGTCCAGGCACACAAACTTAGTATTTTATCAGTGATTGTAAGAATCAGAATTAAAAAATTAAACTGCTGGGATCAGAGGCAATACATGGTTTTGTGCATTAGAACAGGTGCATAAACAGTCCTAAATGTGAGATTTTGCAGAAACAAATCTCAAATTCTCACTAGAAGAAAAGGAGTACATGGTGCATTATATATCAAAGAAGGTCTTCATTATTCAGTAAGAATATATTCAATGCATATATATATATATATATATATATATATATATATATATATATATATATATATATATATATATAAGACACACTCAGCAGTTCATGCACAGGCCTTCTATATCTGTGGGGCACACCAAATGAATAAGATAGTCACAGCCATCACACAGCAAGTCAAAAGCAAATTTGCTAAGGAGCTCCATAGAGACTGGATTTCTCAAGTATGTGATAAAGCCAAAAGGAAAAGCAGGAAGGTGTGCACTTATTTGAAATTGGAATCAGATGATTTTGCTTTATCAGTTCCCTTCATTAATCAAAAAGTACTACTTTATTTCAGTGAAATTAAAAAACATTGGAGGTAAGAAAGTTTCTCCTTCTGCCCAATGCTATATGATGTTGGAGTTAGTATATCTGGAGATGTTTGTATAAGGAAGATGCAGAGGGAGGCTGCATCTTGCAAAAGATTATGTCATTCTCATCCTCAGACATCCAGTATTCCCAAGATGAAGGGCATTATTACACTCATCAAATAACCCTTGTGTTTGTTTGCTTGTTTGTTTGTTTCACTGAATTTTTATTGTGCATTTTTTGTAATTTTAATGGACTGTTTGTTTATTAGTATTTTTTAAAAATAATCTCTTTCATTATTTATTTATAGTGGAACATTTCACATATTGCAGAAAAGGCTACATATACTCAACTAATATTTGCAAAGCTGCAGTAACATTTATGGAGAGCATCTTTGTGCTTGCATGTGTGTGTGTGTGTGTGTGTGTGTGTGTGTGTGTGTGTGTGTGTGTGTGTGTGTGTGTGTGTGTGTTATTGTGTGCTTTAAAATAATTTTATAAAGCCACATTTAGCATTGTTATGCTTATAGGATTGGACACTATGTTTTCCATTTCATCTGATGGAACATACATTTCAACAACATAACACTATCCTGAGGTATAGGGTTGAACATTATTGCTCAATATTAAGGGGAAAAGGCAAAATAATGAAGAGCAAAGGCCCACAATTAGCGATAACTTTAAATAGTTCTCAAACTAACTTAGACCTAGAAAGTTAATATAAAACAGAATTTGCATCAACATGCATTTTCTGAAGAATAAAAACGATGACATTTTAATGAATGTCATTATCATTGACTGAGTATAATCATCAATGACATGAGAAAATCAACAATTAAGAGGAAAAGAGCAAAAAATCCAAAATCATAAGGGAATTACAAAATCAGAGACAGCTGAGAACTATGTTCTGTGGTAATAAGCACTGTTCTGCTATACCTGAACTGTACTAGTGTAAGTGGAGCTGTGACACGGAGGGTCTGGGTTTTCGAACTGCACTATGACATTTTGTATTGATCCTAGTAGCAATGCAGAAGTAATAAACATACAAAAACTAAATTTTCCATGTTGATTGGCAATGCTGAAGCTAACATATATATTTAAATATATATAAATATTATATATTCTATATATCCTATTATATATATTACTATATATTATATATTATATATTTTATATATATATATATATATATATATATATTATATATATATATATATATATATATATATATATATAATTACTATATATTCTATATATCCTATATATACTAACCTCTTAAAAAACAACATGAACAAACTGGCTGTCTCCTACAACAATATTGTGAGATTTGCGACAGGCTCTACATTTAGGACCCATCATTGTATTAATTATCAAAGTCTAGGTTGGCTAGAGTTACCTAATCTACTTCTATTTAAACAATTAACATTTGCCTATAAAATCCTATATCAGCCTAACAACACACCAATTTTTACCAACCTTATCACCCCCTACAGCAACCTTAAGACCCTGCGCTCATCTAGCAAAATACTAGTACAAATACGCAAAACCTACAATAAGGCAGGGGACTCTCTGTTCTCTAATACCATGGGTAAAACCTGGAACTCTCTCTGCAGTGACCTGACCTCCCTACCTTCACTAACACAATTTAAAATCAGGCTTAAAACCTACCTCAAATCATATTGGCTATGCACCTGTCTGAACCCAGACTAACCTCTCACGTCTTCTTCTCACTAAGTTACTAAGTCTTAATGACTGTATATTCTAACTGCCTAAAGAAAACCAGAATTATGTCTTGCCTTTCAATTGATTGGACTCTCTTTTATATCACAATATGACTCTCAGTCTCCCTACTATGTTAACATATATACTTAACATAAGATACTACATTCAAATGTGTTTTGAACTGTACACATTTCCTTATTTACTAAACTACTTACTCCAATATGTTCTTTCATGCATAAAATAGCTTAAGTTTATATGGTACTTCCACCTGTTAAACTTTGAATTGGTTTATTTTTTGATTTAAGTAAAATATTGTTCTGTACTCTCGAGGAGCTTTTCTCCCCGGGCCTCTGCTGAAAATGGATATGTATCCAGCTGGAGTAGCCCGGTCAACAAATGTAAAATAAATAAATAAAATAATAAATAAATAAATAAATAAATTTGAACTTGGTTTGACAGCTATGCAGTCAAGAACATTTCAAAGTTTTGAACACGTTCAGTAGTTTTCTGACAGTGTTACATGGTTGCAAATCTGGTAAGAAGCTATATAGCTGTATGATTTTATATTATAAGATGCATGAGCTGACCATTCTTTTGTGTTCATTATTACTGGCCCTTTATTTCTGAGATTGGACCAATCATGTTTAAGCATTAACAAAGGCTCTTTGCTAAGTATACTTATAGCCATCAGCAGATGTACGCTTGTCTGGAATTTTTTTGCCTTTGATGATGAAGCCCAGCACCAGTTATGTTGTAAGATGATACCTAAAGATCTAATGGAATTACATTAGGAAACTAGAGCATTTATACAGTACAGGACAAGTTTTGCTTAAATAAATGCCAATGAATGTTCACATATTCTTATACAAAGAACAGTTGTCTGTTCTTTAACTCTGACAGATTACACTGTTACTTAAAATGACAAATACACACTCCTGTCAAGTCTTATAAAACCTTATTGGTCACCGTTTATTGCTCTCCACTGTACTGTATTTCACCTTTTTTTTTCCTTTTCTTCCCTTTCTGGTATGTCCTTTTCACTTTTCCTCCTGTATATATCCCCTTTTTCCATTGAGCATTCCTTGTTTCTTATCTTTCTTCTTACCTTTCTAATAGACCACACTTTACTTAGTTCAGTTACTCAGTGTTCAGGCAGTAACACTCACAAACCCTCTTTCCACTTCTTCATCATCCATTTTCATTTGCTTAGTTCACTTACTCGGTGTTCAGACTGTAACACTCACAAACCCTCTTTCCACTTCTTCATCATCCATTTTCATTATCCCTGTTTTGTATGCCTTCACTGCTTTCATAAGTAATGATATATTGTTTTAAGTTACATCCATTCTTTCAGCTTATTTTATTATTTTATTATAGTTCTGTTTTCTGCTTGCAGGAATTCAAAGGACTGCAGAATACTGGACTGAACTGGAAATAACTGGAAGGAACTGGAATGAGACGGGAATAAATGTATTTATCTTTTAATTACCAACAACTCTGTTAAATAGTTGCCAGTCTCTCCTTTATGTGTCAAATCTTGTTGTAATTTTCAGAATAAAAGTGCATACACTGTAGTTTGGTTAAGATTCTGACACATATTCCTATGGCAGCAGGTGTAAGTGTATGGCTGTAATGCAGATGGTCCTGGGTTCTAATACATAAAGTGCAACATATTTTTCTCAGAGGTTGTCTGTGCTGATCGTAGCATCACTCTGCTAACAGTGACCATCTAACTGTGGTCAATTAGGGTACATGGGTTTTCACATGGCTAAGCTTGTAAAGGGCCTAAGGCTAGTAGCCTAGTAACCTCCTATGAACCTGTGAATCTACAAGAACATTTTATATCTGAATCAAACCTTACTGTCTCCAGTAACAGTGCTGATCAACTGACATAGATTGAATTATGTCTGTAGCTTCTGCACTCATTATACTCAGAATTATTCTTTTGCACTTGAATAATATAATTAATATTGTGTGTGATGCTGAATATTTCACCCGACATCTGCACTGACTTTTGACCGTCTGTACCAGACATCTATGGACTGCACTGCAATGACTGTGTATCAGTCCAAACCAACTTACTGGCGTCTTTGTCTAAAGTATCTCTCCTAATAATACCAAATCCCTGTAAACATCCTACAGGCCTCTTTAACCTTGGTTCCCAAGCATACCTCTCAACTGTCCAGATTTTTGCAGAATGTCCAGATTTTGCCTCATATTTTTCATCTGTTCCTCATAAAATGGGTGTTTTTCTCACAAATCACTGAAGATTGAAGTCACTAAATAATAATAAACAGAGATTTGAGTTTCAGACTTCATATCCTTCAGAAAATCCATAACAATACAAAACCTGATATTCTAGCAACTATGTTTATTGGAGCAATATTTAAAATATGTCACCCTTTTTGAGCCTTTGTCCCCTCATTATTTGTGGCTTTATCTAGATTTCTTGCTCTGAGAAGCTGAGAGGTATGCTCCCAAGCCTCATACCATCTAAACAAGATCTGTTTGTACTTAATGTACTAAACATTCTGTTAGCATCTCTCCTTAGTCAATCTTTAACATTTCCTGGCTTTCCTCCATGCCATGTGAAGTCATCACATACCTTCCATACTTCTTTTTATTTTTATTTCCTGGAGATAGTTCTCTGTACCTACCCCGTATTAGATCTTAGCACCATTTTTTTATATCAACATATCCCATCAATGACTATGTTCTGGTCTTTTCTTTATTGCTTTGGTAATTTCTCCTGTATTCTGTTACCTTTTCATGATTCTTTATCCATATCTTGATTATACCCCTTACCCCCCCAGACCTATGATGCTGCCCCTGCAATAGTTTCAGACCCTCTTCTACCATGTATCTTTTTACTATTGTATTCCAACTCTGAGTCTCTTTGAATTTTTCTTATTTTTACATTAGCATCTAGAGTGCTTTCTTTACTATTTCTGGTTCTAAACAGACTGTAATCTGTAATTTTTTTTAAAAAAAGTACTTTCTACCATTGTAATGCTTTTTCTTTGCTAGTCTTATCTACATCTTCCTTTCTAGGACATCCATTACTAACAGAAAAAAATCCTTGTCCAATGGGGCACCCCTGTTTTCATTCCTCATTGCACCTCTATGTCTCCTATCTTCAGTTCATTATTATCTTTCTTATGTTGTCTATAATACAGCAAATCTGTCTGCTTCTAAAATGTATTTCCTCCTTTAAGTTTTATGTGTAAAATGTCAAGAAACACCCACTCAAAAATAAGAAATTAACAATTTCTTTACATCACATAAATGATTCATGACCTTTAAATTGCAATTTTTCCACCTTGCCTATGAATGCACTCATGAAGTATAGTTTGCCTATAGATTGTTTTCCCCTTTAAAAATCTAAAATATCCATATTATTATCCATATTATTATTATTAATATAGTTATTGTTATTATTATTTTGTCTTAATGTCCTGTGTCCTCTCTTACTGGCTGTAGACTTCACAGGACTTGAAGTTTGAAATGGGGGACTGTGACACAGGTTCTTCCACCCTATTTTTCTCCCATCACCCTTTCATCATTATTGGCTGCATCTTCCTATGCCTTCTGCTCTCACACATCAGGTACATGAAGGCCAGTACCTCTTTGCTGAGCCAATGATTATTTAGCTCCCCTTCCACCAAAATGAGAGGATTACATAATATATTGGACATCAGCAAATGCTGCATCATTAAGAGTTTAAATACATTTGTGTGGAAAGGGAAAATGGGAGGGATTAGTAAAGGGATACTAAGCATGGAGAAGAAGAATGGAGGATACAGCATGACAGATTTTAAGGTGTATGCTGCAGCCATAACGATGGCCCAGAGAATGAGCAGTGTTGGCTATGGTTGCTTTTTGTGGAAAAAGAATAGGAATGATGAAGAGGTGGTGTGGAATAGAAGGTCTTAGGAGAATACAGAAACATTAAAAGACATCTGGGGTTATGTGTCAAGGGTGAGGTGGACAGAGAAGGAAAAAGTTACAGGGTGTATTTCATTTTAATATGCGTTCATTACAAGATGGATTCCGTAATGTTTTTTAGTATGTATCTGATGACTTATTTCATGCCAAATATGAAAAATTGCTTGCATGGGAAAAAATGTAGAAAGTTCTTTGTATGGAATTAGGAACTCATACCTGATATGGAAAGTCATAAATACAGAGTCAGGAAATGTTAGTTAACAAAATTAGTGTTGTAGTGTTCATTTTTTATTGGTCTGCGGTTGTTCTAAAATTGATACAATAATGTTGTTTTAATCAGAAAACATGCAAAGAATGCATGACTCTGCTGTTCGAGGAGACAGGACCCTGATTTCCTAGTCTCCCACATATGTGCCTTTCTTTGCAATGAAGCAGATTACTATTCTCTGCTGAACTGTGTCACGTGAAAGTTATTTCATATCTTAACAGTTTGGTGTCATGACTTAATTTTCCAAGCTTTTTGTTTGTTGCTGCAATAGAAATTGGTACTGGGCCCATTGTGAGATATTTTATGTCAGGCAAATTTCTAGTGTACCAATATATAATTTCTTTCTTTGTTATCTGCACAGTTTAAAGTCTCTACAGGTAAGCTTTACAAGTAATCACTCCATTAGATTTAATTGTATGTGAGTGTGTAAATTGTATGTATGTGCAATTAACTATACTAACATAATAAACTTTATTTCATTGTGTGTTAGTGGGATCTAATTAATAACTACAAGGACAAAGTATCATTGTCACGAGGGCAGAGTATCCTTCTCAGGTGTGAGAGAGAGGTCTAATCACATCTAAAGAAAATGAACAGAGAGGATTCCTTTACTGGGAATGTGAGTGACTCCAATTATAATCACACATCTATCCTTATGGTATGAGAATGGATTTTTATAATGGGTGCCAGTACAAATGGTTTAAAAGAGCCAGAGTATGGGACTCCAGGCAGGTATATGTTTAATAAATATGGAAAAGACAGCTGTAGTTATTTGGCAAAATGATTTGAGCTTACTAAAAATGATAGATAGCACTTTACAGTTTCCGGAAAAGGGTACTTTTGATAAGAAAATTTTAGAAAATCTAAAAAAAAACTGAAACAAAAAAGCAATAAGATACCAGCCTGTTGTCAGTCAGCCTTTAATGACTAGTAAGAATCAGCTAAAAATAAGGAAAAAGAATCTGTAGTTAGAAGTTTAAAATATAACTCATCTAGATTAAAGCCACAGCTGCAGACATCTAATAGAACAATAAAGTTGTTACAAAAATGAGCAGATGACAAACTCCATTCCTGGAGTATGTATCCAGTAAGATAATTAGATGGTTAGAAAAGTTGCCTCCATTCCCTCTGCACCCCCTCTACTTTAACACCCACCTGTGCCTCAAAAAGCTAATAGGTCTCACTCTCTGTGAGGGCAAGTAGAGCTAATGCAGCAGAAATAAATACCGCTTCCCTAGTTACAGCCCAAGTTACTTTTAGCACATCTAATCATTCCTCTGGGCCTGTTTATAACACTAGATTCTGTATTCAATACCTACCGTAACAGCATCCAATCAAATGTTAATGCAAATAGCTAATAAAGGGAAACAAATGTATCACAAACATAAATATGGAACTAGTGCTAGTATGAATACCTTCCACTTTCCGAACACATGATTCAGGCTGTGGGAATGTTCAGAGTCCCTTTAAAATATCCATAAACAAAACCTGTTCCCATTCAAGTATGCTTTTACTGTAGGAAATTCTGCCCCTCTAAATCTGTAAGGTAGAGATTTGGGTATTTATGTATTATCGCAACCAGATTTTCATGGTTGCGAAAAGAGCATACCTGCACAAATAGGAATGCAGGAAACACTTGAAATGGTTATTATAAGTTATTAGAACTGGAAAAAAAAATTGTACATTACTTTTAGGAACATGAACATTTTAAGAAATCCTCTTCCTGTTTTGCATGCCTTACACAGGCACGCCTGAATCACCATGGCTGCTATCGCCCGGAACTGAATTCCTTACTTTCGTGAAAATTTCAGTAATAACTGATTAGAGTCCTTGTGTGTAGTAGGTAAATACCTCAAACACCTCTCAAAATAATCCAAAAACTTTTTGACACAACTGACAGCAAATTAATTACACATCTGTGTTACCCAAACAAATGAATAACAGAACTTTGACAACATTTGTTGCTACGACAAAGAAACGTGCAGCAGGCTGACTTAAAAACAACATAAATGCAGGCAGTGAGCTGCAGACAGAAACATGAGCAGTACTTTTTTTTACATTTTATTCATATCACTACATGAGAAAAGACTGTCATGCACTTTACTCAACATTTCTACAACTGTAATGACCATATTTCGTAATTGTTAGGAAACCGCTATTGCCATTAAATATCTGGTTGTGATAATACGTAAGTACCGAGATTTGTTATGTAAATTATTATGTACCTTTTATTGCACAACATATAAAGAAATTAGACACTGTCATCAGTGCTAGCATGTCTGGCAGAAGTTTTGTATATAATTTCAGACTGACCTGTGTACTGTATGTCAGCGTGACTAGTTATGATACTGTAAATAGTTTCTTACATGCGGATTTATAATTTGTTGTACAAAATTTTTTAAAGACTTGAACAGTGTCCTTTTACATTTCTAACTGTGCTTGTTTATGAAGAAATTCAGCTGATCTGTACATCATGTCATCAGAATGTTGACAGTTGTTATGTGTTACTGTCAGAAGCTGAAAGACAGGAAGAAACTTTTAGAAAACAGCTATTTTTTTTTCAAAAACATCTTTATTAAATTATCACATATGACATAGGCAATCTTACATTTATATAAATTAAAAACAAACAAAATGACACCACTTTAGTTGCAAACATTATAAATCACAGACACCATTGAAACAACTGTAGTTGCAAACATTATACATCACTTATAATCTCTCTGGTCATTGCCAGTTAAGCATTATATGGCGTTGCAAATCCTGCCTCTTAAACCTTGTTCCTTCTCTGCATATATTGTTCCTACAGTTCCCATTTTTTCCTGTGTAGTTTGCTCCTTCCCTTTCCTAAAGATCCCAGTTCCAGTTGTTTTATCTCTGTTACTATATTCACAATTCTAGTAAAGTTGGTGTAGACTTTGATTTCCATCTTCTAGTAATTGCTTTTTTTGGCAGCCACTATATTTAGACTCAACAAGGCTATACTATGTCTAGGCAATTCCGATTCTGTATCATAGCTCAAAAAAATCATCTCCCCAGTTAATCCAATCCGCTCACCCAGCATCTCCGACAGAGTGGTCTGCAGGGAATCCCTAAAGTCTGCCAGCTCATTACACTCCCAAAAAATATGTTACCACCCACCTCTTTCTGGCTGTCACACCTCCAACATTTGCTATCCACCTGAGGAAATATTTTTAGGAGTCTACTTGGGGTAGAAAAATACTATGGAAACACCTCCAGGCAAAGATCCTAAATCTTCTAGACTTTGTTGCATATTTGGGAGATATACATATATCCCCCTCATTGTCTTTTTGTGACTTGCTTATCCAATCCCTCATCTCAATCCTTTCTAAGCTCCTCTAATTGATTCTTATAATTATCATGCAATATTTTATATGCTTTAATAATTATTATTTTTTAATAGCAGCTTTTGTTCTAGATTCTATTAAGAACTCTACCGGTGCTATTCTTTCATTTAGGACCCCTATTTCCTTCTCTTTTCCTATACTCTGATATCAATCCTTGATAGGGAAGGCGATCTCTAACCTGCAGTCCAAATAAATTCTTGGCCTCTTCCCATTCTATTACATTTCCCTTTCTAGTTATTTGCTCCCAATACCTTGGTTCCTTTGCCAGTTTTCTCCAATAAATTCTAGCTCCCTCCTGCCTATTATCTGTATCCCTAACCACAGTTATCCCTATCGGCAGAATCTCTTTTCTCCATGTGCTGGTTTAGATCTTAGAATACTCCCTGCTATTTTATGAATATAATGCTCTGTATGATTTTTGTTGTTCTCTTTAAGAGTCTACATCCAAAATCCCAATCTCTCCTTATTTCTTGAGTTTCCTCCCTGTATCATCATCATTCCTTTCCACTTTGACTTATAGATTTTTAGTTTATAGATTTCTGCTTGTGCTATGTATAACAGCTTTAATTGTGTTGCTCTAAAATACCCCCTCAAATTGGGTAACCCTAGTCCACCTTGCTCTATTGGAAAATCAGCTTATCCCACTTGACCCTTGCTGTCTTCCCTTCCCAGATAAAATCCTTCAACTCTTTTATAATTGCTATTCACAGCTTCTCCTCTGGTTGATAAAAAATATGCCTGACCTGTGTATAAGACTAAAGGGACTAAAACATTTTAATTGCTTGTATTTTAGTATCCATATCCATATCCATATAACAAAGCTTCCATTTTCTCAGTTTTTGTATTATCATCTGTTTAGTCTCTTCCCACATATCCTTAGCTGCCACAATAAAGTAATTTCTAATCCATACTCCTAATTACTTCATTTTATAATGTCCCCATAAATATGGATACTGTTGGACCAATTCGTGTATGAGTATATAATTTACCACTATTGCTTTTGTTTTAGCGTCATTACTTTTGCATCCCGAGAAGAGTTGAAACTGTCTTAAAATGTTCCACAGCACTGTAATGTCCTTTCCTGATTTTGTCATGTATAAAATAATATCATCTGCAAATAGAGCCAGCTTTTCCTGACTACCATACCAATTATATCCTTGAATTTCTGAATTCTTTATTTTCTTTGCCAGTGGTTCTAAATATAATGCAAACAACAAAGGGGAAAGTGGACAACCCTGCCTGGTTCCTTAACTGAGGCAGAAGTTATCAGAGAGGACCCCACCCACTTCAATTTTTGCCGCAGATCCCTCATATATACTCCAAATCAACCTTATAATTGTATCAGGGAAAGCAAATGCTTCCATTGCCCTACTCATGAATCACAGTCTACCCTGTCAAATTCTTTCTCTGCATCAAGTCCCACCAATAAAAGTGATATTTCCTTACATTCTGCTTCCCTCTGGATTATCAGTGTTCTGTTAGTGTTGTCAAATGTTTGCCTCCCCTCCACAAAACCACACTGATCCATATATATCAATTTTGGTATCCCTTTTGCTATTCTTTTAGCCATTATATACATAAACACTTTATCATCATGGTTTAGTATTGAAATGGGCCTGTGTGAAGCTGGAGCTGAAGGATCTTTACCCTCTTTAGGTATCACTGTTAGCACCACCTTCTTCCAGGATGCTGGTACTTCTACTCCTCTTAAAATACTATTAAACAAGACATTCTCAATCTTTATCAGTTTTTCCCCTCCTAACTTCCAAACTTCCTTAGGAATACCATCTATTCCTGGGGACTTTCCTGTAGATTGATTATACATAACCATTTATATCTCATCTCTTCCTATCCTAACTGTTAGTAATTGAGCCTCATCTACCTCTAACCTTGGCATATTTAATTCTTCCATAAACATTTTCATTTGTACCTTTTTCTTGATTTTCATATTTCTATGCTTTATACAAACTTTCATAAAATTTCTGAAATATTTCTAATACTTCTACAGGATCTCTTTTTATCTTCCTTGTTATATGCTCCCTAAGCTTAATGACAGCCCTTTCCATTTTCTGTTGCCTGAGTCATTGTGCTAAAAGTTTTTGTGCTCTAGAATTATTATCAAAAAAAACTCATGCATATTATCGAGGTAATTCCTTATTTTCTGTTTAGCATTCTGCAGTTGCTCCTTTTCTTGTTCTGAGAGATTCCCCCTATTTTTCAGTACATTAACATTTGTCAGTCCTTCTAAATAATTCTTGTTACTTCTTAACCATATCTCCCTTTCTTTTATTTCCACCTTAGGTTTAAACATTTTTATTTTATCCCACTCCCTAGCTATATTTTCAGAAGAAAAAAATCTATCTTCTCTAGTAGCTCCTGAATTAATTCCAAACCCCATTCCTTAAATTCCTCTCTTTTCAACTGATAGGTGGGAAAGCACCAGTGTCTTATTTTTATAACATTACCTTGCATTTTTATTTTAGTTATTATTGGCATATGATCTGAAATAGTTACTGGGTACATTTCAAGACCTTCAATTAAATGCACATGTTCCTGTGAGATATGAAATCTGTCTAGCCTAGCCGAGTTTTTGTATCTCAGTGAATAATATGTAAACTCCGAACTCCTAGTACTGAATTCACATCTTCCATGCCAAACATTTTCATAAATTTCTTCAAAAATCTACCCTCCTTTGTTATATTTTCCCATCTAAGTCCCCCCAGACACATCTTCACTGTTGCAAATCAAATTTCAATCTCCACCTATAAGTAATATTCTTTACTGAAAGCTGATTATTTCTCCCAGAATTTTCTTAAGCTCCATTACAGCAGTTTTAGGTGGACTGTACATGCATGCCACTGTAAGCTTCCTCCTATCAGTAGCTTCCATTATTATCTTTTTTATCCTCTTTTATCACTATTGGAGCTCTTCTTACAATTAATATAAGTACTTCTTTTTTTTCCTTTGCCCCAGATATTCCATTGAATAACCATCCTAAAAACTTTTCTTTATCAAATTCAGTTCTTTCTAGGTGTGTCTCCTGTTGCATAGCTATTTGCACTGTACATTTTTTAAATATAGTTCACTACTTTTCTTTTTTATATTTATCTGTAAGACTATTCAGATTGACAAACAATACAGAAAACATTATTTTCTTATATAGTTATTATTGCCACATTTTATGTATAACTGCTTTTTTGTTAAATGTCTAGTTCCAACTTTTATGTTACATACAGATACTGTTTGGCAGGTTGATCTTTTATACACTTGTTTCTTGTCATATCCATTTGCACATGTGCCACATATTACATAGATTTTTTGTTTTTTTGAAAGCCCTCATACAGAACAACCCCCTAAAATCTATTAACTTAATAATAACACACACAACTATGTACATCTTCAAATATTGAACTTTTTGCTTCCTAATAAGAACAAAAGTTCTAAGTTGATAACCTTGTAGGCAAGGCACAGATCACCTCTAAGTAATCTGTATGATAATGAGTAGAGTAATAGTGATTTGAGCCTGTCTGCATAGGACAGGTGTTGGAAACCATGGATTCTCTTTATGACATATTTCAGTGACTTTTCCATTTGATGCGGATGTTTGAAGAGGTACATACAAAATGGGGCATTATACTCAATTATTGGTCTAATGTACCCTGTTTACCAGAAAAAAAAAACATTAAAATATTCAATATTCCTTTGCATTTACATGCTTTATAATAAACTTATTACTGGATAATGCCTAGGATCATAACCCAGTCACTTCCCTATGCAAGCATGGCAAAAAGCAGACTAATTTTTCTTTTGTCATACTCTCTTAACCAGACCCTTCCTCTCTCCCCTTCTCTCCCCCTTTTTTCACTGCAGTGCTTACATTTCATAAAACTGAACAAAAAAAAAAGAGAAGAAGGGAGAAAAAGAAAAAAAAAATACAAAAGCACCTGTTTATATTAGTTTCCCCATTACATTTCAAAAAACTTAGAAAACTTTAATTCAAGTCAGTTTGGTTTTGTATTACCTTTAAAAGCTCTCACTGATGGGAAAACCCCTGATTGTTATTAGAGAACATTATGTCCTAGCCAATTTCTGTTTTCTTGTTTTCTTTTCCTTCAGCCAATCCCTTTTCACCAGACTGTCTGGAGACATGAAGTCCAGCATGGCAGAACTGCTACTTAGTATACATGCATTTGCTAGAAAAAAAGCCTCATAATATTCAATATTCTTTTTTCATTTACTTGTTTTCTATTAAATTTAATGAATCTAAGGTCCTTAAGCCAGTCATTTCCCCATACAAGAATGAAAAAAGCGCATTCATTTTAACTTTGTCGTGCTTTTTTAACCAGGCTTTTTTAATCATTGCATTGTCTATATTTCTGAAAACTGTACAAGAAGAAAGAGAAAAGAGAGGAGAACAAGAAAAACAAGAACACCTGTTTCCAATCCCCCTGTGACACTGCCAGCCCAGCTATCAGGAATTTTGTAAATAATTCTATGTCACTTGCAAATATTGATATGATTTAAACAGAACTGTATGTTATGTACTGAGCCTCAAGAATGTAACCACAGCATACCCTGCTGGAACATAGAAGATTAACTTACAAAACTTCAAGAAAATAAGTTGAAATTAAGTGTTTTATTATGTACTATAAAAGTTAGCTTCAATACAGCAAGAAGACATGATGTCTAGAGCTAGAAGTTTTTTTTTTCTATTGTCTAGGTGAGATATAATTACTAGGTTTAAAATGTAAAGTGTTTTAATGCTAAGTGATTTCTTAGCAGCTCACAGTTCTGAAAGGTATGTATTTTTCACAGAGAGATGCTAAAAAAGCTTGTACTTTCTGATAATGGGGCTAGCTTGGGAACTAAAGGCAGGTGACAAAGAGTGATGTCATACAAGCTGACCCAGCAGTAATGTTTCACAGTAATTTAAGAACTCTGACAGAGAAAGACTGTGCATTTTGTATCTTGTCTTGGACCTAGAAACATCCATCATCACCATCATCTGCACTTGCCTTGCTGATAGTAAGTAACTAGATTACAGTAATTTCTTTTAGCTATAGATAGTTTAGATGTTTTCTGTATTTATTTGAGACTGTCCTGCAATGTTGTTTTAACATTTTCCTGAGATTCTGAACTCTGTAGTTACTGTATTGATTGAGTGTTGTCTTTTTCTTTTATTATTTATTATTAAATATATTTAAACCTATCTTTGTGGCTAATATTTGTAAGACTTATTTAAGCTCTCAGAGTACTTGCACATGTATTTAGTGACACTGTACAGGCCAGTCCAATAGCCTTGCTCTTGGTCACACTTACCATTTGGATAATAGTAACATTAAACAGTAGGATTGGTCACCCTTTCTTTTTTTTTTTTCAAAACAGGTTTATTGTTTTAACATATAAGAGAAATATCATAACAATTTTATACAAGTAATTAAAAATAGGTATTATTATAATATTCAACAAAACAACTAAAGTATTTACAAAGACATCCACTACAATCAGATCAATTAATTAAACTAAAATACCGTGCTATTGAAATTAGAATTTTTTTAACAAATTTTGTAAATTATCCCATACAATATAATATGATGTTTTTCTAGTTGTTCTCATTCTAATTGTGCTTATTTCCATATGGCACATTATATTCATAACATTTTTAAATTCATTGAACGAAGGAGGTGTATCTGAAATCCAATTTCTAGTTATTATTTTGCTGGCCACTGCTAGGATAGACCATAACAAGGGAAGCTTAATCTTTTTAACACATTGAGGTACAGGTGTGTTGAATAATATAAGAGACTTAGAAATAATGAAATTATCTGTAAAAAGAGCCTGCAAAAATTCATTAATTGACTTCCAGTATTCTTTCAACTTCATACAGTCATAAAACACATGAGCCCAGTCAGCATTCATTTCTACATTACATCTCTTACATAGATTATCTTTATTATTTATTTTATTCATCATCAAAGGTGTATAAAAAGATCTATGTAAAAATTTCCATGTATAAAGTCTCCAGACAATGGAAGATGTAGTTCTATAAGCAGATTCCAATATATATTGTTTATCTTGTTGAGTTGGTGGGTCCCCATTAATAGAGATGAAATAATTCCAGTATGAATCTACACTGTAAAAAGTTTCTTGTCTGATAATTTTATGTATATATGAAAGTTTACCTTTATCAGAAACTTTATGCTGTAAATTTAATATCAAGTAATCAATCAGTTTTGGAATAGATTCTTTAACTGTTATAGACATTAGATCTATTCTATCAATGACATGTTGTCTAAAGATCTGAACCTCTAACCAGCAAGTTTCTCTTAGATCAAATTCTTGTTTTAAGAAATCTAGATTTTTAACTTTATTATCAGATATCAGCTGATACCAGTACTTTAGATCATTATCTATAGCTAAATGAGCTCCTTCAGAAGTAGATGACATAAGCATACCCTGAGTATACATTATAGGAATACAATAAAATTCCATTCCCTATACTTAGGGTGCATGAATATAAAGTTACGATAACTAATAATAATATTTAATGGGTAACAAACCATATGTTTAGGTGTAATAGGTGAAGTACAAAATTCCTTTAGCAACCACAACATGGAGTTATTTACAATCATATTTTTATGTGTTAAGGAGATTTTCATGAAGTGCATACTAATTAGCTCCCAATAATCTTTCCATTTTGCGATATATGACTGATCTATTAATAAAGTAATAACTTTTATAATAGAAGAGATAATATATAAATTAAAGTCTGGAAAAGAAATACCACCTTGAGACCAGCTATTAGTATGTTTCTTTAATGCAATCCTAGGTCTATTAGGTGCCCATAAGAAATTTAACATTAGTGTATTCAGTTTCTTGATAATTATTTTTGTAGGTGAAAGTATTATTGATTGTATTAAGTATAAAATCTTGGGGAATATTATCATTTTAATAATTGTAAGTCTCTCCTCCATAGTAAAAACATATTATTCCAGGTATTAAAAGATTTTGTATATTAAGAGAACAGGTATTATAGTTATTATATATAATAGATTTAATATCTTTAGATAGTATTATACCTAAATAAGTTATCTGACCTGAATTGGGTACATATTTAGTAAAATCACTAATGAGAATATTTTTTCGTATATATAGGTAGTATTTTAGTTTTTTCTTCATTGAATATTAAACCAGAAATACTTTTAAAATTCATCATTTTATCAAATAAAGACTGTATAGAAGAATTAGATCCTGCTGATGTAATTAGAACATCATCTGCAAAAAGTTGAATTTTTGATGTTGTATTTTCATCTATTTCAAAACCCTCTATGTCAGTACTTTTTCTAATCAAATTAGCCCAAGGCTCCATTACTAAAGTGAATAATAGTGGCAAAAGTGGACATCCTTGCTTTGTACCTTTAAGAATGGGTATTTTTTGTGAAACATATGTTCCTACCTTAATATAAGCCAGCGTTCCTTTGTATAAATGCTCAATTAAATTTACAAATGCATCAGAGAAGTTTGTGCATTTCAGTAAGGTAAACAGATAGTCCCAACTTACTGAATCAAATGCTGAACCTATATCAAGACTAATAAGTGTTAAATCTTTCTTTTTCCTATTTGCAAAATCAATTAATGTTAAAGTTCTTCTTATATTATCAAAAGTATTTCTATTTACAATGAAGCCCGTCTGATCTATATCTATAATGCCGGGGATGATTGTCTTCAATCTATCAGCAAAAATACTCATAAACATTTTATAATCAACATTAAGTAATGAGATGGGTCGATATGAAGAACATCTAGTTGGATCTTTATTAGGTTTTAAAATTGGTGAGATAAATGTATATTGCCAAGATGGGGGGGGGTTATTAACTCAGTTTGGGCCAAAATAAAAACCTTATGTATTAATGAATATGTAGTTTTAGAAAGGATTTTATATATCTCTGGTATAATACCATCATTACCCGGTGCTTTGTTTGATTTAAGCTTATTTATTTGTGTAATAACTTCTGTATATGAAATACTCTTGTCCAATAGTTTAATCTGTTGTTTATTAAGCTTTTTATTCATGTTTGTGGTTATAAACTCCTTTATTTTATCTTTAGGTTCCATGTTAGTGTTGTTATGGTTAATCTTGTGAAAGTGATTTCTAAATTCATCCAGTATTTCTGGTATACTGGAAACATTCTTCTTTTTCCTTAGAGAAAAGATTTCTTTGATATGGTTTGGTTTATTCAATCTTTTTGTTTTATTTTAAGTCTATGTAAGTATTTGGGGCTTATTGAATAAGACAAAAACTTATATTTCTCTAAAGTTATTTTAACTTTATGAGTTAAAATTTCTTTGTATTTCTCATTTAGTTTGTTTATTTCTTCAATAACTTTCTTGTCCATAATATTTTCTTTATTATTATGTTTATAAGAGTCTAATTTACTTTGAATATCTAACAATTCCTTATCCCAAGATTTCCTTTTATTATTATACCATCTGATACTTTGTCCATATAGATATGATTTTAAGGCATCCCAAACATAGACAATGGAGACTTCAGGAGTATTATTTATGTCTAGAAAATGTTGTACTTCTGAAAGTATATATTCTTTATAGTCTTTTAGCTGAGTTAAGTATGCTGGTATCTTTTTGATCTGAACATTATGAGTATTTTTTATCATGAATTCAAAAACAATTGAGTTATGATCAGATATAGGACATGAAATGATTTTGGAATTAATTAAATCTGTTACCATCTGGTTAGAAATAAAGACCCTATCTATTTTTGAATAAGTTTTGTATCTGTTAGAAAAAAAGGTGTATGGTAATGATTTTGAATCTATCTGATTATTAATATCATTCAAATGATAAGAATTAGTAGTTTGTTTTCTTTACCTTGTGTTTTGCTTGCATTCTGTTTTAACAGCATATTAAAACTTCAAAAGAGACCACAGCTCTCTCTGTTCTGAGTCAGGCAGAAATAAGAACTGATTAATTAAGGACTCATTCATAAGACAGAAGAGGTCACTTAAGGTTAATCACTTGTTAACAGAGGGGGTGGAGCTAGGAACTAAAATTTCTATTTAAGGAGTAAACTAAAACATTTCAGAGCTTTACCAGAAAGGCTCATCCAGACTCTGCTACACTTTGTTGTGAAGGAAAGGTTAGTTTGCTGTTATTTTTTGTATTTCTGTATTGCCTTTCTATATTTTGAATACTGTAGTTTGTTTTCTTTACCTTGTGTTTTGCTTGCATTCTGTTTTAACAGCATATTAAAACTTCAAAAGAGACCACAGCTCTCTCTGTTCTGAGTCAGGCAGAAATAAGAACTGATTAATTAAGGACTCATTCATAAGACAGAAGAGGTCACTTAAGGTTAATCACTTGTTAACAGAGGGGTGGAGCTAGGAACTAAAATTTCTATTTAAGGAGTAAACTAAAACATTTCAGAGCTTTACCAGAAAGGCTCATCCAGACTCTGCTACACTTTGCTGTGAAGGAAAGGTTAGTTTGCTGTTATTTTTGTATTTCTGTATTGCCTTTCTATATTTTGAATACTGTAGTTTGTTTTCTTTACCTTGTGTTTTGCTTGCATTCTGTTTTAACAGCATATTAAAACTTCAAAAGAGACCACAGCTCTCTCTGTTCTGAGTCAGGCAGAAATAAGAACTGATTAATTAAGGACTCATTCATAAGACAGAAGAGGTCACTTAAGGTTAATCACTTGTTAACAGAGGGGTGGAGCTAGGAACTAAAATTTCTATTTAAGGAGTAAACTAAAACATTTCAGAGCTTTACCAGAAAGGCTCATCCAGACTCTGCTACACTTTGCTGTGAAGGAAAGGTTAGTTTGCTGTTATTTTTTGTATTTCTGTATTGCCTTTCTATATTTTGAATACTGTAGTTTGTTTTCTTTACCTTGTGTTTTGCTTGCATTCTGTTTTAACAGCATATTAAAACTTCAAAAGAGACCACAGCTCTCTCTGTTCTGAGTCAGGCAGAAATAAGAACTGATTAATTAAGGACTCATTCATAAGACAGAAGAGGTCACTTAAGGTTAATCACTTGTTAACAGAGGGGTGGAGCTAGGAACTAAAATTTCTATTTAAGGAGTAAACTAAAACATTTCAGAGCTTTACCAGAAAGGCTCATCCAGACTCTGCTACACTTTGCTGTGAAGGAAAGGTTAGTTTGCTGTTATTTTTGTATTTCTGTATTGCCTTTCTATATTTTGAATACTGTAGTTTGTTTTCTTTACCTTGTGTTTTGCTTGCATTCTCTTTTAACAGCATATTAAAACTTCAAAAGAGACCACAGCTCTCTCTGTTCTGAGTCAGGCAGAAATAAGAACTGATTAATTAAGGACTCATTCATAAGACAGAAGAGGTCACTTAAGGTTAATCACTTGTTAACAGAGGGGTGGAGCTAGGAACTAAAATTTCTATTTAAGGAGTAAACTAAAACATTTCAGAGCTTTACCAGAAAGGCTCATCCAGACTCTGCTACACTTTGCTGTGAAGGAAAGGTTAGTTTGCTGTTATTTTTTGTATTTCTGTATTGCCTTTCTATATTTTGAATACTGTAGTTTGTTTTCTTTACCTTGTGTTTTGCTTGCATTCTCTTTTAACAGCATATTAAAACTTCAAAAGAGACCACAGCTCTCTCTGTTCTGAGTCAGGCAGAAATAAGAACTGATTAATTAAGGACTCATTCATAAGACAGAAGAGGTCACTTAAGGTTAATCACTTGTTAACAGATGGGGGTGGAGCTAGGAACTAAAATTTCTATTTAAGGAGTAAACTAAAACATTTCAGAGCTTTACCAGAAAGGCTCATCCAGACTCTGCTACACTTTGCTGTGAAGGAAAGGTTAGTTTGCTGTTATTTTTTGTATTTCTGTATTGCCTTTCTATATTTTGAATACTGTAGTTTGTTTTCTTTACCTTGTGTTTTGCTTGCATTCTCTTTTAACAGCATATTAAAACTTCAAAAGAGACCACAGCTCTCTCTGTTCTGAGTCAGGCAGAAATAAGAACTGATTAATTAAGGACTCATTCATAAGACAGAAGAGGTCACTTAAGGTTAATCACTTGTTAACAGAGGGGATGGAGCTAGGAACTAAAATTTCTATTTAAGGAGTAAACTAAAACATTTCAGAGCTTTACCAGAAAGGCTCATCCAGACTCTGCTACACTTTGCTGTGAAGGAAAGGTTAGTTTGCTGTTATTTTTGTATTTCTGTATTGCCTTTCTATATTTTGAATACTGTAGTTTGTTTTCTTTACCTTGTGTTTTGCTTGCATTCTGTTTTAACAGCATATTAAAACTTCAAAAGAGACCACAGCTCTCTCTGTTCTGAGTCAGGCAGAAATAAGAACTGATTAATTAAGGACTCATTCATAAGACAGAAGAGGTCACTTAAGGTTAATCACTTGTTAACAGAGGGGTGGAGCTAGGAACTAAAATTTCTATTTAAGGAGTAAACTAAAACATTTCAGAGCTTTACCAGAAAGGCTCATCCAGACTCTGCTACACTTTGCTGTGAAGGAAAGGTTAGTTTGCTGTTATTTTTGTATTTCTGTATTGCCTTTCTATATTTTGAATACTGTAGTTTGTTTTCTTTACCTTGTGTTTTGCTTGCATTCTCTTTTAACAGCATATTAAAACTTCAAAAGAGACCACAGCTCTCTCTGTTCTGAGTCAGGCAGAAATAAGAACTGATTAATTAAGGACTCATTCATAAGACAGAAGAGGTCACTTAAGGTTAATCACTTGTTAACAGATGGGGGTGGAGCTAGGAACTAAAATTTCTATTTAAGGAGTAAACTAAAACATTTCAGAGCTTTACCAGAAAGGCTCATCCAGACTCTGCTACACTTTGCTGTGAAGGAAAGGTTAGTTTGCTGTTATTTTTTGTATTTCTGTATTGCCTTTCTATATTTTGAATACTGTAGTTTGTTTTCTTTACCTTGTGTTTTGCTTGCATTCTCTTTTAACAGCATATTAAAACTTCAAAAGAGACCACAGCTCTCTCTGTTCTGAGTCAGGCAGAAATAAGAACTGATTAATTAAGGACTCATTCATAAGACAGAAGAGGTCACTTAAGGTTAATCACTTGTTAACAGAGGGGTGGAGCTAGGAACTAAAATTTCTATTTAAGGAGTAAACTAAAACATTTCAGAGCTTTACCAGAAAGGCTCATCCAGACTCTGCTACACTTTGCTGTGAAGGAAAGGTTAGTTTGCTGTTATTTTTGTATTTCTGTATTGCCTTTCTATATTTTGAATACTGTAGTTTGTTTTCTTTACCTTGTGTTTTGCTTGCATTCTGTTTTAACAGCATATTAAAACTTCAAAAGAGACCACAGCTCTCTCTGTTCTGAGTCAGGCAGAAATAAGAACTGATTAATTAAGGACTCATTCATAAGACAGAAGAGGTCACTTAAGGTTAATCACTTGTTAACAGAGGGGGTGGAGCTAGGAACTAAAATTTCTATTTAAGGAGTAAACTAAAACATTTCAGAGCTTTACCAGAAAGGCTCATCCAGACCACAGCTCTCTCTGTTCTGAGTCAGGCAGAATTTTTCCCTCCCTCCCACCCATTTAAGTTGTCTTGTTAAATACCACTGTCTTTCTAGTTGCCCGCCTCTTATGTTAATCTGACCATATATCTCATTTCTCTCTACTTTCACTGGCTTATGTGAGTAATCACAAAACCATCACTTTTGAAATCCCACCCCTTCAATTATTTAAATTTATTGGCCATCCTACAGTATTTCATAGTACCAAAATACAAAAGTAACCACCCCTTTCAGTCCATCTTGCTGTTTTAAAAATAGTAACTCTCCACTAAACCTTAACTTTTAAACAGGTAAAACTCAAGTTACCTACTTTCATATCTAACTTCTCTAGTGCACACTGCAGAGTGCATTCTTTTCAATCTTACCTTTAAGCATCCCTGTTACTAGCACTTTCTCTAATACCTAAAAAGATCATCTCTACTTGACTCCAAGTAGACTTTTCTCTATCTGTTAAACCTAGCACTTGCTCCTACAGTACTTATTACCTTGATACGGCACTCTTATAGATAGCACCCCAAAAAGGCAAACCCCCATTTCTCGGTCACCCACATCCCCCGGAATCTCTTTTAAAGTTTTTTTGTCTACTCCTTCTAGCATGTCGAGGGATCAGTTGCTAGTGTCCTCTCCTGCTCAGCTGGTGAACCTGGGAATATCCTCCCACAAAACACAAATACATGCGAGAGATGCAACTATACGGCCAAACTGGAGGCTGAGCTCTCTCAACATAGGACTGGCAAGACCAGTCAGGAGGAGAAGGTTACCACACACACTATAGACCCAGTCTCACATAGTACCATCACAACCACAAATCATACACATAAACACACAAAGACATACTCGGCGGCTCTGATCAAAAATCTACCAAAACAGCAGAGGCCACCAAAGCAGACACCCAAACAACCACCACCTCAGAACACAACACCTGCAACACATAGACCTCACAGTCAGAGTGTCAAACAGTCACAGCCCTTAAGGCCAAACACAATGCCAGACACACTAGTCATTGGTGACTCCATAGTCAGACACACTGACGTCCCGCTCACCAGACTGAGTAAGGAGAAGGTCACAGTAAGCTGCCTGTCGGGCACTAGAATCCGCCACATAACGCAAGCACTCAGGTCTCTCAACAGCTGGTACAAATACAACTCAGTCATTGTCCACGCTGGTGTAAACGACCTGAGACGTACCTCCTTGGACTACATGAAAAGAGACATTGAGGAGCTCTCTGATTATGTAGCCCAGGCAGGTATGACCCTGACCTTGAGCAGTATCCTACCTTCACCAAGAATGATGCCACAATACAGAGATAAGATGATCAGCTTTAACAATTGGCTTAAACTCTGGTGTCATTCAAAGAGGATCCAATGTCTATCTGCCTGGGATGACATGCTGGACAAGCCACGCTGCTTCGCAAGGGACGGCTTGCACCTGTCACCCTGGGATTCCGGATATTGGCAAAGGCTCTTGCCACCCCATAGTGCCTTTTTAGGCAAGGCTCAAATTCTAAACCTACCACCTTAGAACACAAAAAGGAAAAACTAAGGGTAATGCTGCTCAATGCCAGAAGTCTAAATCTCAAAATGCATGCACTCGAGGCCCTTCTCAGTATGGAGAACATCGATGTCTGTGCAGTGACAGAAACCTGGTTCAAGGCTCCTGAGAGCACCCCAGCACTATCAGGTTTTACCTCTTATCATGCCCGCCCCAAAATCCGGACAATACCAAGAAAGGAGGGGGGGTATCCATATTCATCAAGGACACCCACACCTCAAGACTGGTGGCAACGCACGATGCATCGGAGACCATCCAGGTGCAATTAACCATAGGCAAGACTGCTCTGCAAATTGTAGCATGTTACAGGCCACCCTCACAAACTCAGGAACCTCACATGGCCTTCCTGAAAACACTAGAGGGATAAATGTATCACCAAACACCATCATACTAGGTGACTTCAATTACCCTAATATAGACTGGGAACACTACTCAAGCCCAAACACCCTAGCCCAAAAGTTCCTGGAATTCATAAACTCAAATGCCATGGAACAACTAGTCACCATCCCCACAAGAGGAGAAAACATACTTGATCTCATCATCACGAACATGGGAGCACAATGTTCAACATCGGAAGTATACCCCTCACTGGTGAGATCAGATCACAAACTAATCTCACTGGAGGTCCTCATCCCACCCCCACCTGAAATAAAAAAGACCACAGTAAAGAACTTCTTGAAAGCCGACTTCACACTTCTAAAGACTAGTGTGGTCTCCTTTAAGGCCCCCCGAGCCAGCGGAAAACAGTACTCAAGCCGCTGAATCACTTACAAATGCCTTCTACCAGCACCTGCAGGACTGCATGGATAAGGCAATCCCAAGCAAAACAAAGACTCTTTGTACCAAAGGCAAGCGTCCAGTCTGGTGGACCCCAGCCATAAACAAACTCTACAAGAAAAGGAGGAAGCTACTACAAGATAGAGCAAAATCCTTAAAAGGTAAGACACCCTTGATCACTATAAGTAAAAAACTAAGAGCTCTCATAAAATCATCCAAAGCAAATTTTGAGAGAAAAATAGCTAAAGACTCAAAAGACAATCATAAGGCCTTCTTTAGCTATGTTAGAAACCTGGGAGGAAACTCCCAGATATGCTCAGAACTAGTTCAAAATGATGTGAAGATTACTGATCCTACAGACATTGCCAACATACTGGCTGACAGGTTCAGTGCAAACCCCAAAAGGAGAGATATCTATACCAGCGCTTGCAGCGCCCCAAACATCTCCAACGCCCCAGTGAGAACTGCTCTCTCCAAAGCAAAAACACAGCATCCATGGGACCTGATGGTGTCCCCGGCTGTGTGCTCCACAAACTCAACGAGGAATTAAACCCACAGCTAGGACAGCTGTTTAATCATAGTCTTACCTCTGGATACGTACCCAGGGAGTGGTGCACTGCAACTGTGGTCCCACTTCACAAATGTGGTGCCTCCACCGACCCTGGAAATTACCGGCCCATTAGCTTGACAAGCCTTATCTGCAAAGCCATGGAGAGGATCATAATGGACCTCATAAATAAAGACATAGGGAATTTGCAGACTTTGGATCCATCCCAGTTTGGCTTTGTCAAAGGCAGATCATGCCTTCTAAACTTGGTTGACTTTTTCGAAACAGTCACCAAAGCCATTGATGAGGGAAAGGCAGTCCATACAGCTTACCTCGATATGGCGAAGGCCTTCGATACAATACCCCACTCGGGTATCATTGAAAAACTCATCAGCTTAAATGTTAACCCATACATCACAAGATGGGTTGCAAACTGGCTGAGTGACAGAACCCACAGGGTCAGAGTTGCTGGCGCCATGTCAGACTCAAAGCCTGTCACAAGTGGTGTACCACAGGGCTCAGTCCTGGGCCCACTCTTGTTTGGCATCTACTTTTCCGAAGTACAAGCAAACACAGGAGGGTTATGGCTGACAAAGTTTGCAGATGACTGCAAACTGGGCGCCATAGTAGAAAACACATCTGACACAGATATCCTTCAGAAGGGTCTCACAGAAATGGATAACTGGTGCCAGAGCCATGGCCTAAAGTTAAATGCCAAAAATGCATAGTCATACCCTTCGGGAAAAACAAGGTTACCCCTAGCTACCAAATAGGTGGCAATCCACTGAGCACAGAAGAAGTTATCAGGGACCTGGGGACCCAGGTTGATAGTAGTCTGTCATTCGACACCCATGTAGCTAAAGTAGTTAGGAAGACCTTCTACATTGCCCACCTTATCATGAAGGGATTCTCATCTAGATCAAGGGAGGTCATAGTCTCCCTATACTCATCACTCATCAGACCAATGATTGAGTACAATGCCCCATTCGGAATGTATCTGACCCGACACTTGCAGCAGCTGGAGAGGCCACAAAAGTTCCTCACCAAAAGGATAAAGGGTCTCAAACATCTGTCCTATGCTGCCCGACTGAAAGAACTCCAGCTCTATTCAGTCGCTTTCCGCTTGCTCAGAGGTGACCTTTGCCTAACATACAAGGCCATGTCAAACCCAGATTTGATGAATATGCTTCACCTCAAAAAATCTAGATCCGTCAGAGCCACAAGGCGGGAGACTTAAACCTCAACACGGCTATTAATAGGACGTGCTGGAGGGATAGATTCATCACCCAAAGACTCCCTATGCTGTGGAATAAAATCCCGGTATATGTGAGGCAGAGCACCTCGCTGGCCTTGTTCAAGAGAAATCTTGACCAATGGATGGGAGATCGCAGATATACCCCAGGGATTACCTCAGTGTCACTGCTCGATAGAGGCACAGCAAAATAATGGGTATAGTTCCCCATACTAAAGGGGTGGCGTAAGCCACAAAACTATGGGCTAGGCTTGTAAATGCCCTCGGGCAGATAGCCTAGTATGAACCTATGAACCTATGAACCTATTAGCAAAATCATTTAAATGTTTTGCATTAGATGTAATTCTTCTTTTCCTTATAGTGGTAGTATCACTTTCATGTAGTATACAATTAAAATCACCAGCTAAAATAATATCCCCTATAGAGAATGATATGATCTTATCAATATGATGTTTCACTGTATTAATACCAATTCCAGGTATCCAATATACATTAATTAAAGTGTAAGTCTTCCCATTAATTTGTATTGTAACCATACAAAACATTCCTTTGTCATCCTGATAAGACTTAATGGTTTTAGGAATGGGCATACTTTTATTCCATAAAATAGCCACTCCTCTTTTTTTCTGAGTGTGCTCTGAACTAACCAATACTGTATACTTATTAGTGGCTAGTTTATCAATATCTTTTTTTCAAGAGATGGGTTTCTTGCAGGAAGACTAGATTGGCCTTGTGTAAATTAATGTATCTTATTAGGCTTGCCCTTTTACATGGATTATTCAATCCATTAATGTTTAAAGAAATTCCTTTTAAAGATGTCATTTGGCATTTTTAAAACTCAAGAATCTTATGATCGAAATAACAAATAACAAGATAAATAATGTTACATCTCTTCTTTTAGGTGTACCTTTAAATATAGCTGTATTTATTAAATCTCTTATGGGATTTTGTATAGGATTCAATTTTGTTTGTAGTGACAATGAGTGTACAAAATATATTGTGGATGTCAAAACTATATACATATAACAATGAACAAGTGAAAATAATGTAAGGATTAAACCTTGCATCCAGCCTGGAGTTGAAAACTCCAACTTAGAGTAGTATTTACTACTCAAGTTAACCCCTACCCTAAGCAGCAGTACCTCAGCTACCACCTTATCAATTTAATACTAGTTATATTTAACTGAGGTTAACAGTTTTCAATTCAATTATCTATCAAGACAAAACTACACATTTGGTAAAACAGCATCATATAAACTAAAATAAACTTTTTTTTTTTTTTTTAAAAACTGTTCATACTACTATATAGATCTATGTAATATATAACACTTGTATTCAAATAGCATTCAAATAATCTTGATGTTAGAAATCAAGAGGAGAGAAAATTAGGTTCTAACATTCATTTAAATCAAAAACTTTGGCTAATATGATTCAGACATTACATATATTAAGATGCATCTATTTTCTGTCATGTGAATACTATTAACAGCTTCCAAAAAAAGTCTTGAATTGTTTGTATATGAGCATTTACTTAAACTCATTATTGTCAATAGAGTAATATATTGTATTCATAAAAATTATTATAAATCATATTGCATAGTTATGCAAATTCTCAGAAACACTTGCATTATTAAAAAAAAAAGCCATCACACACATACACACAGACACACACACACATATATACACACACACATACACATACACACACACACACACACACACACACACACACACATATATATATATATATATATATATGATCTCACTGAGTTATGTCCTTGTTGAGCACTATCCTACTTGCTGTCCCTAGAATAAATCTGTCTGCTTTATAGAAAATAATGCACAGCAAACACATTTTAGTAACCAGATTTTACAATCATGCTAACCTACTGCTTTAAAATATATCACATGACATTTCTTCCAGAATAGAATTATAAAATTGTTTATGCTTGTCAATCAGATGAATTAAATGAATTATAATAAAGTATATGTTTGGAACAGAAGTTTTTAACACAGATTATTATGCTGCTGTTAAGTAGATTTTCAAAAACATTTAAATAAATGTTTCATTTTCTATGCCTTCTAAAATAAGACATTTACTTACTACAAGAAACTACATCATTTAAACTCATTATAACTGACATATTTTATGAATAGAGTATTTTTCCTGAATCTGTGGTGTGTCAGTATGATAACTAGGTCAGAGGTTATACTAACTGCTTTCAGTTTCTCTGTGAGAATTCTGTGAGTTGAAGCTTTTGAAGTAGTTCACGGATACTGTGCATGAGACAGCCCACATCCCAGATTGTCTCCCTTAACATTTTGGTGGGAAACTTATTAAAACTTGTGACAAACATTCATTTTGTCAATAGAGTAAAATATTGTATTCATAGAAATTATTATAAATCATATTGGATAGTTATGCAGATTCTCAGAAACACTTGCATTATTATATAAAAAAAAAGCCATCACACTCACACACACATATACACATACATACACACACACACACACACACACACACACACACACACATATATATATATATATATATATATGATCTCACTGAGTTGTGTCTTTGTTGAGCACTATCCTACTTGCTGTCCCTAGAATAAATCTGTCTGCTTTATACAAAATAATGCACAGCAAACACATTTTAGTAACCAGATTTTACAATCATGCTAACCTACTGCTTTAAAATATATCACATGACATTTCTTCCAGAATAGAGTTATAAGATTATTTATGCTTGTCAGTCAGATGAATTAAATGAGTTATAGTAAAGTATATGTTTGGAACACAAATTTTTAACACAGATTATTATGCTACTGTTAAGTAGATTTTCAAAAACATTTAAATAAATGTTTCATTTTCTATGCCTTCTAAAATAAGACATTTACTTACTACAAGAAACTACATCATTTAGACTCATTATAACTGGCATATTTTATGAATAGAATATTTTTCCTGAATCTGTGGTGTGTCAGTGTGATAACTATGTCAAAGGTTATACTAACTGCTTTCAGTTTCTCTGTGAGAATTCTGTGAGTTGAAGTTTTGAAGTAGTTCATGGACACTGTGCATGAGACAGCCCACATCTCAGATTGTCTCTCTTAACATTTTGGCGGGAAACTTATTAAGAACTAGTGACAAACATTCATTTAGTAGTGTAAATGTATGTAAACATGACAAAACCTTCACAATGTATTCCACAGACCATTACAGCCTCTTACTTCTTTTCAGAAAGAGAAACAAATTGAATCACAGCTTGCCATTAAATCTTCAGATATTTTGACTGGTTATGAAACAAAACATTATAACTGACATATTTTATGAATAGAGTATTTTCCTGAATCTGTGGTGTGTCAGTGTGATAACTATGTCAAAGGTTATACTAACTGCTTTCAGTTTCTCTGTGAGAATTCTGTGTGCTGAAGCTTCTGAAGTAACTCATGAACACTGTGCATGAGACAGCCCACATCTCAGATTGTCTCTCTTAACATTTTGGTGGGAAACTTATTAAAACTAGTGACAAACATTCATTTAGCAGTGTAAATGCATCTAAACATGACAAAACCTTCACAATGTATTCCACAGATCATTACAGCCTCTATGTAAGTGAAATTAAGCCCAAAATTACCAACAAGCAATAAAACTCAACATTCTTCTCCCAACTCAATTTTCATACAAATCCTATTATTCACTGTGCCCACACAATCAAAAGCATTTCTATATATTAATAAAGAAAAGAAAAGAGAGTAGAAAATAAAAGGGAGTGAGGCAGAAATAAAAATGTAAGAGAAAGCTGTAAGAAGTATATACAATGGAATGTTACTTACTGTTTATATTAATAGAGTTAAAAATAAAACATATTATTTACTCTTATTTAGTTCTGATTATTATTAGTTAAAGCATAACAGATTATTTACAAACTAGCATAAGCAGTATAATCAAGAAAGTATAATTAGAAATAGCATTTGAAGAACTTATAAAAACTTTTACAAGGAATAAATATGTTATTATTCTATTAATGATATTTTCATTACTGTTCTCTCCCTGCCCTCCCCACCCTTTACCCACTACATAATCTAAATAGAATGTCATTGTTTAAACAAAGAAAATAATAAAAGGAGAAGGGAAAAAAAAGGTAAAGATAAAAAAATGTATCAAATTACTAACCTTACTTCTTTTCAGAAAGAGAAACAAATTGAATCACAGCTTGCCATTAAATCTTCAGGTATTTTGACTGGTTATGAAACAAAACATTTCTTTGCACATAGAGAATAACTTTGATTAAATCTTATCCAAAATATTTGTGGCTTTCTGGAAATGCAGGAACTATATTCAAAAAGATTAATAATGAACTAAAATGATGAGAGAGAAAAAAACATATAACAAATCATTTGTTTTTTAGTCTCTTCTTCTTCTCTGAAGTCTTCCATGAAGCTTCAGTTGCCAGTCTCTTTAATGAAGAACTAGCCCATTCCATTTCTTCTATTTTATCCAAAATCCTTTTTTCTTTGACAAACAGTAAAGCAGAGTCTAAATCATCGAAAACCTTAGGACCATCAGGAAGGAAGATTTTAAGCTTGGCATGAAACAGAAGGTATGTTTTAAACTGTGCTTTTTTAAGCTCCCTTATTAGTGGCAGAAAAACTTTTCTTTTAGCTATTACCATGGAAGAATAGTCATTGTCAAAACGCACAGTTGTCTCATTAATCTTAACAGGAGCTTTAGCCCAAGCAGATTTAAGAACCATCTCTTTATCAAAAGATGATAGAAATCTAACTATAACTGATCTAGGATATTTTTTGTTAGAGTTAGTATTAGCTATAGATCTATGTGCTCTTCGATACCAAAAGAGAATGCTTCTGTTAAGTCTAAAGTTTTAGGGAGCCAAGTTGTTAAAAAGAAGTAATATTGTTACCTTCAATATTTTCTGGCAGTCCAAAAATCCTAATGTTATTGCGCCTAGATCTATTTTCCAGGTCATCCAGCTTTGTTTGTAAATGTGTATTTTGTTTCAGCAGAAACTCAATGTTGATTTCCTCTTCTTGGATTCTATTTTCCATGTCATTCACAGCTTCTTCTATGCCTGTCATCTGGATCTTCTGTTGTTGCAGGTCTGTATGTAACAGGTCTATTTGTTTTGTAGTTTTTTCTATGAAGGTGTCTATTTTAGTATCCATTTTATCCATTTTATCAGTAAGTTGCTGGATTATAATTATCAGAGACTGAAGTTCTTTCTTGATGCTGGAGTCTTGAGAATTTGTCTTACTGGAACTCATTTCAGACTGATAAACTGACAGGAAAATTTCCACAGTGATTTCTGACAGGAATATTGTTAAGATTTCCTTTCTTTTTTAGATATAGTTTAAGAACTATATAAAACAAATGTATTTAAAAAGAAAATTACTTCAAAAATTAATTTTTTAAGTAATTAATTCCTGTCAGTGTAATGAAATTGGTGGAGCTGAAGAAATCTGCTGCTATCCTGTGTTCATCCTTGGCCACGCCCCCAGGTCACCCTTTCTAAGGGCCTTAAGTAGCTGATAAGTAGGAGTTCATGGCAGTGATAACTATCATATAGTCTGGACAGAAGGGAGCATAGCTAGTAAACCTGTGCCAGCCTTACCCAGGTGTGTGTGTGTGTGTGTGTGTGTGTGTGTGTGTGTGTGTGTGTGTGTGTGTGTGTGTGTGTGTGTGTGTGTGTGTGTGTGTGTGTGTGTGTGTGTGTGTATGTGTGTGTGTGTTTGTGTGTTTGTATATAAATCAAGTCTCAAAGTGTGTGTGTGTGTATCAGCTACTTGGGCAGGGACACGAAGCACTGGTTGGACAGAGAGGGTGCTGGTGGTCTTGTCTTGACTCTTCAGCTGAGACCTTAATCCTATAGCTGTGCCAGTGGGGAGTCTTATTGGGGATCTGGAGAAAGACGGAGAAACCAGACCCAGGCTGACTGTGATCTCTACGTGCTCTTAAGAAAAATTCTGCTTTACTGTGTGTGTACTTGTCATCCTCCCAATGTGTGCATCCCCTAGCTGTTGTCAGTGGTGAGGATTGATGATCCTTGATTACTGGGCCAGTGCAGGGGTGTCACACCCACATTACACTTATAAATAACATGCAAAGAAAACCATGCATCATAAATACAGTACTATTAAGAAAAGAAAGTGTTTTCTTTACTTACAGTTAGCTTTCTCCCCTCTCTTCCCCTCCCCAAAGCATTTTCTGAACATTAATGACATGAAGTAGGGCATATACTTTAGAGTCCCACACAAATCCAACAAATTTTGAAAAAGTCCAATATTTCCAGAATTTCATGTTCTGTCATATTTCACAAATGTAATTACTGTATTGTAATCCCATGTTACATTATTGGTTTTATTACTGCTCTTCTCCATCACCCAAATCCTGTCTCTGCTTCATTTCCAACATAGTCTTGATTCTTCTAGTCAGCTCTCATGCTCCCTTCCTTCTCTTCAACATTTTCTGTTGAAATACTGGAAAAGGTTTCACAGGTACAGTCTTCCTGTGGTCTTTATTACCAGAGAAACAAGAAGCAGAATCTCTTTCTGTTTTTTGTTTGACAAACTTTTGTATTTCCTCTTTAGCATGCACATCATAAAAAATGATGTTGCCCCTCCAGGAAAGAATACCTTAAAGACAGCTGGATATGGCAGTTTGAATCTCACACCTGCATCTCAACATTCTCTGAATAGTGGAATGAATTTACTTCTCTTTTGCCTGGTGTACAATGAGTAATCATTCTCCACAAACACTCTGCTGTCTCCCACTGTTAGTATTTTGCCCTTCTGCCACAGTTTTGTCAGCATCAACTCTTTCTATTGGTAGAATTGTATCTTTACTACTAAAGGTCTAGGGTGCTTTCTTATAGCTAGGTTGAAGTGTACATACAATGTACTCTTTCAAATAACAACTCCTGCTGTGGAATACCAGTCCAGTTGTGAATTTGTGCTTTTATAACATTAATGCAGTCTGTTCCTTCCAGTTTCTCTGGTATAGCTGAAAATCTCAGGTTTTCCTTATGTGCTCTGTCCTCTAATTCTATTATTTTTTTTAAACATCTCCTCCTGAGCCGTTTCATATTCAGACAGTCTTTTCTTCATTTTTACCTCTGATTTTTGCAGGTTTATCATCTCATCTGAATATGTGTTTAAAGCTTCTTCCATTTTTCTAGCCTTTTGTTGTTTGTGTTTATATACTCAGTGTTTTGTTTATTTTAACCAAGTCTGTATGCAGTTATCTTATATCTTCCTGTAGGTTATTGGAAGTCATGTCTGAAGGTTGCATTGCATTTTGCTGAACAGCTGCAGAACTTTCCACAGTCAGTGTTTCTTCCTCACTTTTTGTAGCTTTTTTCCAAGTTTTCTGTATTTCTTTATTGCTGGCATCCAGGCAGTGCACTTACTAGCCAGCTACTGAAATTTGCCTATAAATACAAGTCTACTGGCCTTCTCTGATGAGTTTTGGTTTTCACACTGGGAGAGCTAAAAATCTGTTATTCAGTGTGCAGCCATCTTGAAAGTCCCTCCTTAGAAATTAGCTGTTGGTTGATTTTCAAAATATGAAATGAAAATTAGAACTGGAACAGTTATTAGCAGTTGGGCTAGTCTATAAAAGAGTCTGCTGAAGACAGTTGAAGTCAGTTGTCAGTTATAGTTGTGAGTTGCTAGTTACAGCCAGTTAAAAGCCAGTTGTGAGTTGTTCACAGATGTACTGTGCAGTGGATACCCAAAAAGGACACATCAAGAACTGTAAGCCTGCCTTTGCACTGTTGTAGTAATTTAGTTTGGCTCAGGGATAGTATTCTCTAGTTAGGAAATTATAACTAATCAGTTAGATCACTTAGAGTTTTTCTAAATGTTGGATTTATGTCCTACAGCATTGATTTCATTTCCTGGTGAATGAGTTCTGTTTGTTTATTGAAAATTACTGTTTTATATTTGTAATCATTTTTCTCATTATTAAATATTTTTATTAACTTGCATTGTGGCTGGTCAATCAGTGATTAGAAAGTGCTTATACATGCCTTGATAACTTCCCAGGCCACTCTGAAAGCCTGGCTGCTTAGGTCATTTGCTGCTATTTGTTTTAATATCTAATTTTCATAATTGGACACCGCTTTAAAAGGGCATGAAGACACTCAGATTTGTGGCAGCATTACCGTATTATTCTGAGAAAAGGAACACAGCTAGAACTCTTTGTCAGGCTTTCCCAGAAGTGTTTGGATGTGTGAGATTTAATTTTATTTAAGTGTGAGTGTATCAGAGGTCTTAAACTGGGACACATTGCTCTGAAGTGTGTATTAAGGAGTTATATTTGGTGTGAACAAAAGATACAGTCTATTCCCATGTTATAGAGCGTGATCTTATTGTGCTCTTAGGGGAAAATTATGAAATATTACTCCTGTTCAAGTTACAGTCTCACATCAGAGTCGGTAGTGAGGATTGAAGCTCCTTAGTTACTGACCCAAGATAGTAAGGGACGTCACATTATTGTTGGCAGTTCTGTGGGATATTAACTGGATGTCACACACCAGATGGTGTATTTCTAGATATTTCTAGTGAAACGTTAGGGTTATGTTCAGATAACATCTGTACAGATGACTACATCCTTTTTGCTGTTCTAAAATGCTGGTTTGGAGGAATTAAAAGTAAGCCCTTCACAGCTCTGGACTACCCATGAAAATGCGATAAGGCTCATAAAAGATGCAGAACCTGTTCATATGACATTGAAACCCTGTGAGCGCCTGCCTATGGTAGTTCAGTATCCTTTGTTGGTAGAAACAGGAAAATGAATAGACCATATTATTTCTGCTTTGTGACAACAATGTATTATTGTCCCAACTCAAAGTCCCTATAACATTTCTATTTCACCAGTTGAGAAACCATAGGAAAAATGCATATAGATTTGTACAAGATTAAAGAGCAGTGAATGAAGTAGTAATACCAACATTTCCAGTTAGTCCCTAATCCTAAGGTTAACAAAGACAGATTGCAGTTATGGAAATCATGGGTTCAGTACCTGGGACATCATATTTCAAAATGTGAAAGACAGATCTTGCCTTCACACATTGCTGTGGTACAAACTGCACCACACCCTACTACATTAAAATAGTTATGAGCTTTTTTGGTACTGCCAGATTAATGTCAACAATGGATTTCTAATTATGCAGAAGTAGTAAAACTTTTATTAGACTTACTAAAGAAAGATACCTGTGAACCCTAACCCTGGCAGGACTATCATGAACAAGATTTTGTACAATAGAAAGCATTACTTATAAACCCTCCTGCATTTGATTTGCCAGATTATTCTGACACATTTTTGTAGTTTGGTAGAGAAAGAAATAGAGTAGCATTACGATTATTAGCACAATGTAGAAATGATGTTTATAGACCTGTCTTTCATTTCAGTTCAAATCTTGATACTGTAGCAACAGCACCCCCCCCCCCACTACCTTAGGGCAGTGGCTGTGATGGCATGGTTAGGGGAAATGGTGGCTGCTCTGACTCTCAGGCACAAGACTTACTCAGCAGTTCCACATTCCATGGAGGTATTGTTACTAAGGCTCAAACACTATACCTTTCCGCAGCTTGATTGTCTAAATATGAGTTGTCTTTACTTAATAATCCTTCTTTACAGATTGTTTGATGTCCACCACTTATCCCTGCTTCTTTAATTCCTGTAGCAGATGAAGGAAACCCTCACAACTGTGCAGTTGTTGTTAACACCATGGTTCCTCCTGGGTTAGATTTACAAGATGTTCCATCGCAGACAATTGTTTTTTGTGGATGACTTCTGTGTTCAAAGAGACAATGGTGAACTCATTGCAACCTTTTCCATTTGTACACAAAGCTGAGTTCTCTTAATTGGACAATTAAATGGAAATGTGTCTGATGAAGTAGCCAAACTTGTAGCTATTACCAAGACCTGCAAGACTGGCAAAGATCAATCTGTAACATTTTTTACAGATTCATAATATGCTTATGGTGTAGTTCATGCTTTTTTGACACTTTGGAAAGAGAAAGATTATTTGACTTCGGCAGGAACTGTTATTAAAAATGCAGTCTTTATTAATGATTTATTATATGGCTTATAAAGGTAGCTGTGGTTAAATGTGCCGCACATACAAATGATGATTCCTTTATAACTAAGGGGAATAGTTTTGTGGATATGGTGATAAGACAGGCTGCATTGCCTTATCCTGTTCAGACTATATTCTCGCAACAACTGAGTGAAACTAACAGCAGTTTTTCTTTCCAGCAGTTATCTTTTTAGAATCAGATTGAAGACTCTGAGAAAATAAGGTTCATAATTGATGTATGCAGCCACTCTCTGACCCTTTTGTGGCACCCCCTGGATAGACGCCTAGTAGCCCTACAAAGTTTCTTAATTTAATTGGTCAAAGCCTACCATTTACCTTTTCATTTGGGCAAAAATGCTTTAATAAAGCAGATTTCCAATGAATGGTTGCTACTTAACTTTCAGGAGTTACTCAACATTTTGTAGATACTTGTCAAGTTTGTTTAGAGCATAATGTATCTAAAACTGTACCTCCACCTATTCAAACACTGAGAAAGATATGGGGACCATTTTGTTTTATACAATGGGACTTTATTGAACTTTTTCAAGTGCAGAAATTTAGATATACATTGGTTGTTGTTGACATGTTTTTTCTGGATGTGTAAAGGCATATCTCTGTGTAAAAAATGATGCAAAGACAGTAGCTAAAAAGCTGTTAACTAACTGATCACAAGATTTGGGATAATTTGTTATGTTCAATCAGATCAGGGCACTCACAATTCTAGTCAAGTAATACAGCAAATTTCTAAAACTCTGAATGTGAAATTGTAGTTTCATTATCCCTATAGGCAACAAACCTCAGGGATAGTGGAAAGAGCTAACCAAACTATTAAGACCTGATTATCTAAAGTCTGTGAGAAGACTGGTCTTAAATAGAGAGAAGCTGTGCCCTTTTTATTCAGTATGAGAAGTGCACTTAGTAACATGAGATGATTATGCCTCATGAAATTCTTATAGGCAGACCCATGAGAAATACTGCTATACCCCTCCCCAAGAATTTGGAATTGCAAGCCATTGATGAATCCATTTTCTTGTGCTGTAAATCTATTTGTTCTGTTTTGCAGACATATCATAAGTCTGCTCTGTATGCAAAACAATGATCTACAGAACAGGAAAGTCAGAACTGCAGCCCGAAGATTTTTGTCTGCATTAAGATACATTCCCAAAGAGACACACTCAACCCCAGATGGAAAGTACCCTACTTTGTTTTGCTCACAATTGCTACTACTATCCGTTATGAAGACCTCCACACCTGGATCCATGTGCCACATGTCAAAAATATCCTCCCTTATGATGAGTGCAATCAAGACTCCATTTATGTCATTCCATGTGAATCAGCAGAACCCATCACCAGCAAAACCAGACAAAAAAGAGACATTGTTACATTCAGATGTGACAGCCAATTATTTTTTTCCATTCAGACCAAATCCAGAACTGACTGTGAATCATTTGCCATGTAAATTAAATCTGGAAATGAATGCAGATAAGTTATCCATTGTATAAGACCAGAAAGTGAAATCATGTGACTCTGTTAATTCATCCTGGTTTGAAGTCAATTTTACCGACTCAACATCAGCAGTGTTTTTTCTTGCTTCTGTATCCATCATCACTGATTCAGCATGCCTTTTGAACACTGACACAAACAATGTGCCATCCAAACAGAATTAATTTGCAAAGTCATCTGTAGTTAATGTTTTTGGTTAGAAATTATTTAATGATCTATTTTGCATGGACTATGATCAAACAAAGCAGCATCCATGTTCACAGTTTCTTCAAAACCCTCTCCTGCCCCTACATGCTTTTTTTTCTTATGGGCCTATCACTGGGGGACAGCTACTGTGATTTTCATAATTATTTTATTTTGCTTGCTTTTGCCATCCAAAACAGTGAGTACGGCATCATCTGCAACCATTGGAAATGTACAAACTGAAGCATTTCTTACTAGATATGCATGTTACTAAGAATAGAGAAAGGCATTTGATTAAAACTGAATTGTGAACACCTGAATGGTATCCTAAATTTAATACTTTTTCTGTTGCCTTGCACACCTACACACAGACCTCAATATTAGCGACTGTTGGGTTTGTACCATAAACCTACTGCACATGATAGAGGTTTTACATTGATTCCTATAGCAGTGACTGATATAGAGCTTCATACTGCATTATGTACTACTTTTCTCACTAAAGATCGAAATCCTAAACATGTTTCTACCCCCTTTTCAGTAATACCACTTCAACTATCTATATTAGAACATCGAAGTTTCAAAACTTTGAGTGTTTTAATATTGAACCCTATTCCGCTAATGCTGAAAATATCGAAGCAGCAGAAAACCAAATTCTTTGCTAGGGAAAGAATTTGGTTGTCCGTTTCTGTTGCTTCAGTATTTTCAGCGCTGTGGTGGAAAGTTATGGGTCAGGTTCAGGTAAGTGTGCGACTGAGTGCGAGTTAGGGTAGTTAGGGTTAGGGTGTGGTTTAGGTATGTGTGCGATTGTGTGGACGTGAGGGTTAGGGCGGGTTAGATGAGTTAGGGTTAGGCCGCGGGTTAGGTATGTGTGTGACTGTGTGGACATGAGGGTTAGGGCGGGTAAGGTGACTTACAGTTAGGGCGTGAGTCAGGTAAGTGTGCGATTGTGTGGACGTGAGGATTAGGGCGGGGTCGGTGAATTAGGGTTAGGGCGCGGGTCAGGTAAGTGTGCGATAGTGATGGACCTTAGAGTTAGGGTTTGGGTTAAGTTAAGGGGATAGCTAGTGGTATGTGTATAGTTTAGTGTAGGGTTAGGTGTAAGATTTATTTTAGGTGTATGTGTGTTGATTGCTGTTTGTTTGGTGTGCTTGTGTTGTGTGTATGTGTTTTGGAACAGTGAATTTTTCCCTAGGAAAAAATCCGCTGTTCTGTATGTTCAATGTTTTCAGCTTTCGCTGAATAGGGTTTGATATTAGAACATTCGACGTTTTGAAACTTTGATGTTCTAATATAGACCCCAACTATCCATAACTACAAAAGACATGTTTGCTATCATAAAAACGGAACAGTTTTTGTTTGAAACATATCTGAAATTTCACTTAGAGAATTTATCATGGGGCTGAAGGGGCAGGGCATGACAGCATTGCATGAGTACTATTATATTTGTAGAGATCAAGTTTATACCTGGTTGCCTACAGGCCGGTCTGGTTGTTGTTATACAGACCATGTTATACTACTTATATGACATTCATCAGTTTTGCCTGAAGGAAAAATTTGTAATGCTTACTGCAGAAGAGACAATAAAGACATTCTGAACCCAGTTGGAAAAATAGATGCCATTTGAATTTATCATAGTACTGTTCAAATGATTACTTTAAAGGACTTGCTCACACAGATCTTGGTGATGGAAATAATTTCTGGAGCAGGAATTATACCTGACTTCGGGAGGCTAAGTCCATTTGGGAGCTGAGAAGTTGTCTAAGCTTGTAAAAGTGTTAAATAACTCCACCTTTACTCAAGGGATGACTGTTATGTTCAATGTGGTGCTACAGAACCGAATGCCACTTAACTTCACCCTCACTTCTAAAGGGGATGCCAGTGTACTCATCAAAATGGAGTGCATGCCCATTTACTGGTGTCATTCATGGTCACCTACAAATAATTAAAAAAGTGGCTGAACTTAAACATGCTAAAGAAGCTGATAGTTCACGGTGAGCATAATCAACTAAACTTTTCTTCAGCTTATAGTTATTGGAATCTTATTATTAGGCCTTATTTTATTCCTGATAAATGCTTGTATTTCAAAGCTATTATAGTCCAGAAGGTTTGTCAGTTTGCAAATGCACCAGGTTAAATCTATGCCACTAACCACATTAGATAAAAATCATAGTACATTAGAGGAAGGAAATAAACTATGGCAAGATGTTAGTAGATTGCATGATAATACACATCAGGGAGAATGTGAAAACAAATGTGGAAATGGAAAATGTGCAACTAAAAAGTATTTATAGTATTCAGATTGTTTTTATTCCATTAAGAAATTAGCATGTTTTTATTGCTTATAAGACTATAGTTTTGAAACAACTGCATAAAAATGTTTATGTCAGGGACAGAAGGAAATTGCATATGAAGAATATCTGATAGCAGGTGAAAAAGTGTCCTCTCATCTGAGAACCTGTAGTCACTGTCCAATTACAAAAGGAATATATGATTTGAGAGATGCTTTACTGCATCAGATGGGGGGAATGTGATGGGTGAGGCATACAAAGAAGAGTATGCATTTCATTTTAATATGCTTTCATTACAAGGTGGATTCCTGTCTGTTTTTCAGTATCAGTTCAAAGCACTCCTAAAGGAACATCTGTCTAATTATTGGCTGTGTTCTTGCCTCTCCCCTGGATAACTACCAACCCACTTCTATTTTTGTTTTTCATCATAAATACTATCCTATGTTGCATTATTTGCCTTCTATAAATATCACAGTACTGTATGGTGCATTTGCTTGGTTTGTACTATTGTTTGTATAAATGCTTATATTGTTTGCAATCATTGTTGTTTGTAATACTGTGGAGCTTTTCTCCCTGGGTCTCTGTGAAAACGGGCCCCTGGCCCAGTCGGACACTACCCAGAAAACAAATGTAATAAATAAATAAATGCATCTGATGATTTATTTTCTGCATAATATGAAAAATGCCAGCATGGCAAAACAATAGAAGATCTGTTTTTTTGTAGAAAAATTCTTGTGTGGAATTTGGAACTCATGCCTAATACGGAAGGTCATAAACATAGAGTCAGCAGATCTTAGCAAAATAATGCTGTAGTTTTCATTTTAATTGGTCAGTGGTTGTCTAACATTGCTACAGTAATGATGAGTTAACCAGAAATTGTATAAAGACTGTATGATTCTGTTGTTTGAGGAGACAGGACCTTGATTTCCTAGTCTTTCACATATGTGCCTTTCTTCACAATAAAATACATTGTTATTCACTGCTGTACTGCATCATGTGAAAGTTATTTGGTACCTTAACAAATGCAATCAATGGTGATATGACAGTGCAAAACAGGAATGTAAAAGAAGAGGATATGCACCAGTTGTTATTAGGAAAAGTTGAAGAATGCAAAAAAAAAACCTTCTAGCAAATTAAGAACTTAATTAAAAGGAACAAGTGAGGGGATTTTTTTTTTTAGTTTTTGAGTTTTAGAGGCAAAAGATACATTTGGGTTAGAAGTGAGGAACTGGTTGGCTTATAGTATAGCTACATCTAAGATAAAGAGGAAGTAAGAATGTGGTAGTATGTCTTATACATCAAAACGTTTGGCTCAAAACTCAGAAGGCAAAACTGGTATCATTTGCAAGGGAACAAGAGAAGGCAAAGGAAATGGCAAATCTATGGAAGAGTTGGATGAATGGGTGGGATGATGGCATAATGGTTAAGGTGTTTACCTTGGAGACACAAGGTGCAGGGTTTGATTCTCACATAGGGTAATTGGCTAGGCTTAAAATGGCCCACAAGGGCAGTTAGCCTAGTACTAATCTATGAATCTATGATACTCGATTGTGGAGCAGGAATTCTTATTAGGAAGGAGGGAGGTACAGTAAGGTAAGGAACATGCAGGTGATAGAACCAGTATATGATATGCACAAGAGAGTAAAGCTGGGTTGTGGATAGGAAAATGCAATATATATTAAATATGTAAAGTATGAAGTTGACAGTTTACATATGTGATGGTTTTGCAAAAAAGTGAGGAGTTTATGAAGGGACATGGAACTTATTTAGTCAAAACTATATGAGAAAGAGATAAAGGTCATGTGACATTTTTGCCTGTTTGTGGTCAGAGAGGAAGGGATATTCTGGAGAAAGTAGAAAAGGACAGAACTGCTATTTTTGGCAGTGTGGGGTAAAAAAGGTTTTTGTGTAAGCCCGGATGAAATGAGGCAGTGAGAACATTAGGAAGAAGGACATACTAGGGTGGGAGGAAGTTGATGAAGTGAGGGGTGTAGGGGTGCGGCTAGAGGAGGGATGGAGAATAAAACAATAGAGTGAATGAAACAGAAGTTGAGTGAGATGCAGATATGAATGGAAATAGTAATCATTGTATAATGACAGCAGAAGGGTAGGTATGCAGATGGGACATTGCATGTAAGTAGAGAAACAGATAATTTGGGAATGCTTATGTTGAGCTAGGCCTATATTCAACTTTTTCCTCTTAATGGCACTATATGAAGCTCTGTAAAAAGGGGCATGGAAGACTTCATAGGTATTTTAGCAGATATGGCTAAACTGTTCACAACTTATGTTCTGTCTCATATGTTCACATGTTCATAGCTTCATATGTAGGATATTAATTATTGATGAACTTTAGAATTCTAGCCATTAATTCCCATGATTTTTTCAGCCCTTGTATTTTAAGTAAGAATATTGCAGAGAAAATGTACGTGTTGCCCCATCCATGAAGGACAAACATGCTATACCAGTAGTTAATTTGTGGATACTCATCCATTCATCCAGGTTACATCTGAATAGTGTAAGAGAAGTACTTTGCCTTTTGTGGAGGGGAAGACAATTCCAAAGAAGCAGTATTCTCTGTGATACATATCTATCCCTCCAACAGGATTCATTTATGTTGCAAAAAAGATTGGGATTTCTTGAGCAGGTGTTTATGTCCCCAATGGACTTGTAAATGTGGAGTATGTCTAACATGGTAGGGTCTGTTGAGGCTGTGTACATGAGGCAGAAATTGTCCCTCAGTTGGCTGCATAACACTGACAACAGGGACACAGTTTTAAGAGTGTCTATATATTTTTTTATGATTTAGGCCCTTAAGTTCATTAGTAGGAGAGTGCTGTAAGCATTCAAGTCATGTCCGATGTTTGGAAAGGTACTTTTTAAAGGATGCATTATACTCAGAGATAAGCCTTATGAGTGTGGAATACAGTGAAAAAAATCACACCCCTGGACCTAACACCATCCCTTTAGTAATAAGCTTTGCAATGAAAAAGGACTTCTCACAATAGTGGACATATGGTGACCAATGGACTGTTTATTGTCTACATATGTTCTCTGGTCCCTAATTACCAGATCAATTTTCATGGGGGTGTTGTCAATGTGATAGTTACAAGGGACTTCCTGCTGGTTGAAGGATACTATTATGCACTTCTTGGCATTTGCAAAGGCCTTCTTGGAGAATCTTAATGTTCTCTGGAGAGTTTATGATGGCAACAAGTTGATAGCCATCTACAAATTTAGCAGTTATAAGCCATTAACAGTAGCTTTGATCTTCAAGAAGTAAATGCCAAAGAATGTCCTAATGACTGACCTCTGGGATACATCTATTTGTGGGCCAGTTTGCTATCCAATGAATATCATAGTGATTAGCATTTAGCTTGAATAGTTTATTCACAATACCATAGTGTGAAATGGTAGTGAACACCCTTACAGTATCTAGATATGCAGTGTTTGTACTGATTTTTCCCTCATTTATTGTTTCAGTAACCTTCTCAAAGAAACAGCCAGGTTAAGTAGGCAAGATCTGCTCTTGACAAATTCATACTGGCATGGGTAAAGAGATTGTAGGTTATCTATCTCCTTATTTACTAATTCCACAATGATAATTTCCTAGGGCCTTACAGACGAGGCTGGTTATACTTATGTGTCATTAATTTCCCAGGTCTACTGATGCTTCCCCTTTGCATAAAGGGATGACAGTTCCTGTCCTCCAGTCATCTGGCACAAAGCCTCTTTGGAGGCTGACTCTGAATAGCCTCTGTAGAAGGTCTGACAGATCTTGTTTCAAGCTGGCCAATAAATAGCAGTGTTCTTGGCCTTGGATAGTGCCTTGAGGACTTGTTCATGTGAGATTTGATGGAACTGTAGTTGCAGATATGAGATTTGCAAATGAAGTAGTCGAGATTGGGTTGAAGTTAGAACTAACTTTATTTGCTTTATATTGGCTATGGTCTTTGGATCTGAGTATGTGATATCATTTACTATTAACCCTGCACAGTGCTGGGAATTGTTTCTAGGGTGTCTAACATAGTTAAAGAATGCTTTGTGGGTATCCTTTGCCTGAATGACTATTTTTACCTCATATCTGGCTTTGGTTGATTTGATCAGGGTCCAGAGTTCCCTGGTAAGTTTAGCAAGATATTTTTTTTTTTACATCTTTTGAGAACTACATTTATTTCTACATGCAATTACTTTATTAAACAACATATATATATATATATATATATATATATATATATATATATATATATATATATATATATATATATATATTCACTTCATAATCTCGAAATACTGAAATATCGAATTTCAGTATCTCGAGAGCATGAAACTGAATCCACAAAACACCGAAACAATCAAAACACCGAACTAATCGTACACACTACACCATACATAACACCACAACACCCACATCACAGCATAAACAAACAAAACTACACACATACACAACTCATACACATATAAGCAGGCACCCCTCCTACTTATATATACTAACTCCGAGATTGTACAAACAGGAAACAAAAGCAAACTCACACACGCACATTCTCCAGACCCTCACACACACATCAAACATATCAGCACACTCACATACACTCTAACTCCCATTCAAAGCCCTTACAAAACACTCACTTACCTGACATAACACCTAGAGCCACACACGGCACCACGCACCATAAATACAATCCCAGACATTACGTAGCATTTGGCCATAACCGCAATTTTGAGATATTCGAATTCGCAATTATGAACTTTCGCTATTGTAAACATTTGGCTTTATAGTCTCGAGATACCGAAATTCAACATTTCAGTATTTTGAGATTATAAAATAATCCCATATATATATATATATATATATATATATATATATATATATATATATATATATATATATATATATATATATACATATATGTATATAGGTCTACTTTTCTTTGTTGAAACCTCATTATTTCGAAAAAGTATGACTCCATTTGCACAAAAGTGCACGTTCATGAATACTGGTTCACCGAACCGGTATTACAAAACAAAAAAGTAAACACTACAAAGGCAGTTTTGCAGGGGGCCAAGACCCCATGCAGCCCCATGTGAATGGCTGTGCCCCCCACCCCCCACTACTTTAAATATACTAACTCCGAGATCACACTACAGTGAGGAAACAGGTAAATTCCCTTATTCCCACTGTAGCATGCTTCGGTGCTGCAGTGTTTCCTTTTTTGTTTTTATTACCAGTTAGGTGAACCGGTATTCGGGAAAGCGGGAAAGTGCACTTTCGTTTATGTGCACTTTCTCAAAAATGGGGTTTTACTTTTCTTTTTCAAAATAATGAGGTTTCAACAAAGAAAAGTAGACCCATATATGTATATATATATATATATATATATATATATATATATATATATATATATATATATATATATATGGGTCTACTTGAGATGTTCAAAATTTCAAAACACCGACATTCATATAGCCAAGACCATATAATCGACATTTTGAAATGTTGAACATGTATAGCGGAGATCACTGTACAACACGGAACCGGGAGATTTCCCTTTTCTGCACTGTAGTGCGATATCGGAGTAGGAATATTTAAGTAGCAGGGGGTGTGGGGCGTGCAGGGGACTAAACGCAGTTAATGAAGTGTTTTTTTGTGTTTTATGCTATGTAGGAGATGTTTGACATTTCAGAATGTCGATCATATGGTCTTGGCCATATGAAAGTCAGCATTTTGGAATGTCAAACATCTGAAATAGCCCAAACTCCTGGGTTCTGGCTAGTGTGATTCTCAAACAATCTGGAAATATATCGCTGATTGATATGTATATTTCGTGACATTTTAACCTTTCAGAGCTCTGCATTGTCTTAATTTTGCCTGACTGAATTGTTTTATATATTTTCTGGCATTGTTTTCTGTTCTCATCTGTCCTGAAACTGCTTACCCCCTATTTCTGAGGTGGAGTTTATAAAACTGGTCTAACAGCTTCTGTGTTATCTGATTGCTTCAAGGCTTGCTGATTTAAAAATAGTTTCTTTTTGTAAATTCTTGCATTCACTGTTGGACACTCCTGGGTTCTGGCTAGTGTGATTCTCAAACAATCTGGAAATATATCGCTGATTGATAAGTATATTTCTTGGCATTTTAACCTTTCAGAGTTCTGCATTGTCTTAATTTTGCCTGACTGAATTGTTTTATATATTTTCTGGCATTGTTTTCTGTTCTCATCTGTCCTGAAACTTTTTTCCCCTCCCTCTTCTTCTGCTGTTGGTATAGTTGGTGGCTTTGCAGTTGTCCGCCCCTACTCTAAATTTGAACTGGGACACCCCTCCCAGTCTGGTGTTCACTCTACTTAATACAGAGAGAACACTTGAGAAGGGCAACCCACTTAGGTTCTTAACCTCTGCTCCTCCTTCCTCTCTTCCTCTCTCCTTGCACTTTACTAAAAAAAAAATGTGCATTTTATTTTGCTTTTGTCTTTTCTTAAAAGTACTCAATTGTATATATTACTGCTTGGTAGTAGCCTGATTAAATTATAACTGTTATTCTAAGCCTTTTGGTTTAAGCACTTGGGCTTCAGACCAGTTGTTTTACATTAAGAGGGTTTGTGGGCTGCACTGCTGTGGCAGAACAGGTAGCTTACATCCTTCTAAATTGGGAATTGCTGATTGAAGGCTCAGTGTCTGTTATTCTAAAAGTGTATTAGTTCTGGTTTAAGCACTTGGGCTTCGGGCCAGTTATTTTACATTAAGAAGGTGTGGTCTGCACTCTTGTGGGAGGAGAGGTTAGATTCTGCCCTTCTGACCTGGGAATTTCTGGTTAAAAGATTATTGTGGCTGCTTATTTTAACTGCTTCTTTCTGAAATTAGTGCACCTTGTTTGCTATAGCATAGACTAGTTTCAGGCATGCTGAATCCAGCTTTGTTTGTATAACTTGAGCACTAATCCAGACCATCTTTTTTTGGAGAAGGTTCCGCTGCACCCTAGTGGCAGGAGTGTGCAGTTATAACTTGTCTGATTGAAGACTGCTGGAACAGGACTCAGTTTTGAGCTTTTTTACAGGTTAATTGGGTAATTTGTTTAAATCAGTTTGCTCGTTTTCTGTTGTTATATAAAAATGTATTTTATTCATCTGCTTTTACTGTATTTGTGTTTCTTTCTACTTTATTGCATTTATTCTGCTGCATTTATTACTGCTTGTTAACAGCCTGATTAAATTGTAACTGTTATTCTAAGCCTTTGGTTAAAGCACTTGGGCTTCAGACCAGTTGTTTTACATTAAGATTGTTTGTGATCTGCACTGTTGTGGCAGGACAGGTAGCTTACATCCTTCTAAGTTGGGAGTTGCTGATTGAAGGCTTAGTGTCTGTTATTCTAAGAGTGTATTAGTTCTGGTTTAAGCACTTGGGCTTTGGACCAGTTATTTTACATTAAGAAGGTGTGGTCTGCACACTTGTGGGATGAGAGGGTAGATTATGCCCTTTTGAGCTGGGAGTTTCTGGTTAAAGGCTTATTGTGCCTGCATATTTGAACTGTTTCATTCTGAAATTGGTATGCCTTGTTTGCTGTAGCATAGACTAAATTCAGACTTGCAGAATCTAGCTTTGTTTGTATAACTTGAGCACTAATCCAGACCATCTATTTTTGGAGAAAGTTCCCCTGCACCCTAGTGGCAGGAGTGTACAGTTAGAACTTGTCTGATCAATGACTGCTGGAACAGGGCTCACTTTTTAGCTTTTTACTGGTTAATTTGTTTAAATACGTTTTCTCATTTGCCACTGTTATATAAAAAAAATACACTTTATGCATCACCACTTAGCTAGGGTTAAACTATTCCTGGTGCTATAAAGTCTGCTCTTCAAATTTTCCCTTAGAACTGGCCAGTTTTTTAGTTTTAACACTCAAATCTGTTTCTTTGAGCTCAACACTTGTTCAGAACTCATTGTAAGCACTAAATAAGCTACAAATTACTACAGCACTCAACTTTCCTCACTTGTCGAGAGGAAAACAGTTTTTAGTATTTAATAAATAAGCACCTATCCAGGCATGTCTAAGGGTCACCTCCCGGTGTTTTCTCCTGTCTACCTGATGAATCTGGGCATCTTGGGGCAATGCAGCAATTGCCTCATGTACACAGACAACCCTCTCCTCCTACCACCCAACACTACAACCTGTGAGAGATGCACTTATATAGCCAAACTGGAAGCAAAGCACTCTTCATCCAAGACTGGACTAGACAGTCAAGAGGAGAAGGTAAACACTTGCACCACACCACACTCATCACATAGTCCCTCAAAGCCTACACCACCAAAACACACACATAGCAACACAAAACACATACCTACATTCGCGGAAGCTCTCAATAAAAAATCTGCTCAAGCAACGGAGACCTCCAAAGCAGAAATGCATGAAACCTCCACCCCCCCAATACAACCCAAATGACACATATCCCACAAACTCAGTGTGCCACTCAACCACAGCCCATAAGGCATAACAATGTACCCAACACTCTAGTCATAGGTGACTCTATAGTCAGGCAAACTGATGTTACACTTACCAGGCTAAATAAGGAGAAAATTACTGTTAGCTGCCTGTTGGGTCCCAATTTCTGCCACATAATGCATACACTCAGGTCACTCCACAACAAATACAAATATGATAATCCAAAAAAAGGTACAAGCCAGATAGCCAGTCCCAGATGATTGTTTATTCCGCAAATCCATAAACCAACACTGATAAATCACACTGCATACCAAAGTACATTAACGTAGTATAAAATATCCTAACGTTTTCATCGTATCACTTCATCAGATTAATACCACAATCAAAATTGACTGTTTTAATAGAAACTTCTGTCTGCCTGGGATGACATGATCGACAGACCACGATGCTTTGCCAGAGATGGCCTGCACCTGTCGCCCTTGGGATTCTGAATACTGGCTAAGGCTCTTGCCACCCCTGTAGTGCCTTTTTTAGGCAAGGTTCAAATGACAAATTCACCACTGTAACAAGTACAAGCAAGCAACATCTGAGGGTAATGCTTCTCAGTGCTAGAAGTCTAAACCTCAAAATGCATTCACTTGAGGCACTCCTTAAAATGGAAAACATCGACATATGTGCAGTGAAAAAGACCTGGTTCAAGGCTCCAGATTGCACCCCTGCATTACCAGGCTATAATTCATACCACACCTTTCGGCCACCTAAATTGGACCGAAACACTAAAGGTGGAGGCATGTCCATATTCATTAAGGATATCGACACCTCCAGGCTAGTTGCTCAGCATAATGCATTCAAGATTATCCAAGTGCAACTAACTCTGGATGAGACCACAATCCAAATTGTAACTTGCTACAGATCCCTCACCATGTCCCAGGATTCCCACACCTCATTCCTTGATACACTGGAAAATATTATGGTACAACCCAACACCCTAATAATGAGCAATTTCAGCTACCCCACCATTAACTGGGAAAACTACTCATGTACCAATTCTTTTGCTCAACGTTTTCTGGAATTCATAAATTCCAACACCTTGGATCAACTTATCCACACCCCCACCAGGGGCAGCAATATCCTAGACCTGGTCATTACCAACATGGTCGACCAGTGTTCCACACCAGAGGTCAATTCCTCATTGGTCAGATCCAACCACAAGCTAATCAGCCTAGACATCCACATCCTGCCTCACCCCCCATTAGGGAAACCACCGTAAAAAAATTCTCCAAAGCCAACTTCATGCTTTTTAAGACAGAAGTGGCAAACTTCACAACACCCATGCAGACAGACAATAGAGGTACAACTGCTGAATCCTACACAAATGCACTTTATAAGCACTTACACAAGTGCATGGATCGTGCTATCCCTAACAGAACCAAGATGCTAAAAAGGAAGCCAATCTGGTGGTCCCCTGCCATAAACAAACTCTACAACAGAAGAAAGAAACTGTTACAAAAAAGAGTAAAATACCATGACTGGAAGAACTCCCTGGTCAGCCTCAGTAAGAAGCTGAGATCCCTCATAAAATCCTCCAAAGCTAGTTATGAAAACAAAATCGCCACTGATTCTAAAGACATCCACAAAGCATTCTATAGCTATGTCAAGAATCTCAATGGCAACACTCAGATCTGCTCCGAGTTACAGCACAATGTCACTAAATACAGAGAACCAACTGATATTGCCAACATCCTGGCAGATAGGTTCAGTGCTAACTTTACCCCCCCCCCTCACCCCCTAAAGGGCCCATCTCTATACCAGAAGAAAGCAAATTTCCTGTAATCACGGCTGCACAGGTAAAAAACACAAAGCCAAGAACACTGCATCCATGGGAACTGGCATCTTCCAGGCTGCGTTCTACATGAACTGCAGAATGAACTGGCACCCCACCTAAGCACCATGGTCAATCAAAGCCTCACCTCAGGCTCTTTGCCCACTGAATGGCACACAGCAACAGTTATCCCACTCTACAAAAGGGGAGCCACCACGGACCCCGGGAACTACCGCTTCATTAGCCTAACGAGCCTGATCTGCAAGGCCATGGAACATATCATTATGGAACTTATAAACAAAGACATTGGTAATCTCCAAACTCTGGACCCCACCCAGTTCAGGTTTGTAAAAGGCAGATCATGTCTCCTAAACCTGATTGACTTCTTTGAAGCAGTCACCAAAGCCGAAGACGAGGGTAAGGTGGTCCAGCCTATCTAGATCTCGCCAAGGCTTTTGACACCATCCCCCACTCTGGAATTATAGATAAACTCATTAAACTAGGTATAAAACCCTATGTCACAAGATAGGTTGCCAACTGGCTCACTGACAGAACCCACACTGTGAAAGTAGCAGACTCCAAATCAGACTTCAGACCAGTGACAATTGGAGTACCACAGGGTTCAGTCCTGGGTCCTCTCCTGTTTGGTATCTACTTTTCTGAAGTACAGGCTAACACAGAAGGTCTTTGGCTAATGAAATTCAGAGATGACTGCAAACAAGAAGCCATAATTGAAACTCCTAACGATGTGGACATCCTACAAAAGGGCCTCACTGAGACAGATGCCTGGTGTCAAAGCCATGGCCTCAAGCTCAATGCCAAAAAGTGAATTGTCATCCTCTTTGATAAAAACTCTGTACCCATGAGCTACCACATAGGTGGTAGTCTACTTAACACCAAAAGTGTGATAAGAGACCATGGGACACAGGTGAACAGTAGTCTCACCTTTGATAATCACATTGCCACAGTAGTCAGGAAATCCTTCTACGTGGCACACCTCATCAGAAAAGGTTTCTCATCCAGGAAAAAAGAGGTCATTGTTCCCCTCTACTCATCACTCATTAGACCCATTATAGAGTACAATGCCTGTTTTGATATGTAGCTCACAAGACATCTATAACAACTGGAAAGGCCGCAGAAATACCTCACAAAGAGGATTACTGGCCTCAAACAGATGCCCTACGCAGACCGTCCCAAAAAACTCCAGCTTTACTCCGTTGCATTTCTCCTACTCAGAGGTGATCTCTGCCTAACATATAAAGCTATGTCAAACCCAGAGCTGTTGGATATGCTCCACTTAAAGAAATCCCAATCCCTCCGAGCTACACGCTCTAGGGACCTAAACCTTGTCACCACAATAAACAGAACATGCTGGAGGGATAGATTCCTGGCCCAGAGACTTCCCATACTCTGGAACAAACTACCTGTCTATATCAAACAAAGCTCCTCATTATCACTCTTCAAGAAAAATCTTGATGATTGGATGAGAAATAGGAAATTCACCCCGGGGATCACCTCTGTGGCTCTGCTCAATAGGGGCACAGGAAAATAATTTTCTTGGGTGGCGAAAGCCAGGGTACCATTTTGGTTAGACTTGTATAGGCCCTAGGGCCAATAGCCTAGTACCTACCTATGAACCTATGAACCCACACAGGTTTATTTTTGAATCTGGTGCTGTATTTACTTCGGAGGGAGACAGATGGATGTATGCAGTTATTCACATGTGCATAGAATTTAGTTTCAGTAGATTAGCCTTGGCATAATAAGTGAGTACTGAAGTATTGTGGATGTTTCTGGCTTCAGTCTTAAAGTGAACGTGACTGATTTGTGGTTTGATTTGTTGTGGAGGGAGTTACAATTGGTTGGAGCAGAACTATCTCATACAGGTGCAGACCAAGTCAAGGACTTTATCACCCCTAGTTAGAGTGCAGAGTAACTCCAGAGAATTTATATTAGTGAAGTCTGGAAATCTTTATACAAACATGTCAGAAGTAAAAGAACAGCACTAATCCCAAGCTGTTTCCTGATAAGTAGTAGTGACCCAGATGTTACTGGATTCAGTACACTTACTATAGACTTCTCTTGGTAGACACCCTGGTAGAACCTTCAGCAGATGGACCCAACAGATAGCCAAGCTGCACAAAGGCTCTGAAAAGCTGAAAAGATTCTCTTCAAAACTGCAACCAGAGCACTCAGTGAAGTCCCATAAACAAAGCGTAAACAGAGATCAGCAGGAATGAATGTCCCTCTGTTCTTTCTCTCACCAGACGAAAAGCAGCAGCATTAATTGAAAGCTGGCACTTAAGAAGCAGTTTTCACATTGTCCAGTGATTGGCAATCTCTAGGAAAGCTAGGAAATAGTGTCCCTCTGCTCATTCTCCAGGAGCAAAACAAAAGCACTAACTTGTTAAAAAATACGATGCATGCATCATGTATAGAGAGATCATTTGGTAGTTGTAAAATGTAATGTGCACAACCTGAAAATGTGCGTGTTTATGTATAATAACATTAATAAAAACATACAAACATAATGTGGCATCACATTTTCTCTTACAATGGCAAATTATTTTTTATTTATTTACTTATTTATTTACAATTTATTTGTTTATTTAAATTTATTTATTTACAATTTGTTAACCTGGTAAATGAGCTGGTCTATTAACCATTTTCAGTCATGACCCATGTACATTAGTTAAATGTCAAAAAAACAAGTTGAAGAATTAAGTACAGGGGACAATTAAGCAGATGTCATATGTATAACTCCAAATGCAAATGCAAATTAAAACAAAGTAAATGTAAACATTCTTGTATGAAATTTACAAGAGCAGACTAATAAACTTATTAAAGGAACACCTTTCATGATGATCTTTTTATTAGTTTCTTTTTTCCTTTTTCCAAATTCTATTTCCATGAAAAAAAAACTTTAAAATGGCTTCCTTAAATAATACCATTACTGAAGTTACCCCAAATACAAAATTACTTGCTATGGCAATCGATCACAATCTTAAGTTCGATTTACATATCCACAACAGCTTCAGGGAAACCCATATAAGAGTAACAAAATTCCTTACAAACTCTGACAGAGCAACTCTAGCTACAACTTACCTCTTACTCTCTCTCCTACATGGAGTCCCCATCAGGACCAACTTAAAATCCTCACTTAGTTCTAAACTAAAACAATGCTACAACAAAGTCGCCAGATTCACTTGCAACAAACCTTATGAGACCCATCACTGTTTAGCACTTAAAAACATTTAAATGGCTTGAATTTCCTCACTACCTATGTTATACGTAGCTTGTCTTAACACACAGAATTATCCTTACCCTATCTGCCTCTACACAATTAGCCCCATACTCCAATACTATCTTCCAAACAAGTAGGTAGGAACCCCCTCCCATCCCATGTATGGTAGCTGAGTATTGGTAGACCTGGATCTTGTGGTAGAGGTGTGTGAAATAGCCTTCCCTTGAAGAAAGCGTGTGCTGTGACATGAAGCCCCAAGCTGTGAATGAAAGCCTAGCAAGCTCCCAAATATTAATTTGAAATGGAGTGCTGTCACTGTTCCTGAAAGAGTAGTGGATGTCCAGATGCAGTGATTGGTGAAGAAGGTGGGTAAGTGGAATGTTTATAGTGTTACACCTTGTTCTGCCCTTGGGGTCAGGAAGGATTGCCTCGTCAGAGAAACCGAGAGCTTCTAGAAAATGGAGGAAAGTAAAGGAAGGATTAGTCAGGAACCTTCAGACTCTTCCAAGCGAGTAGTTATGAGACTGCCAACAGTGCTTCTTCAATAGAGAGAACTGTAGATCTAGTTAGAAAAAGAAGCAGGGCAGTGGGTAGCTTTGGGAACTCTGAAACAAAATTGAAAGGCAAGGCCATGGGAGGGCCTCCTAGGTGGGCCATCTCCTAGAGGCTCCATGGAAGGAGCCTTAGAAGAGGATGTGAAAATATGTTTGGATCAATGGGAAGTGCCTGCAATAGCTTGGTGAAAATAATCGTAATTGAGGAAATCTAGAGGAAAATGCTTAGCATGGTTTATCTACTGTGTCTCCAGTTAAATGTCTGCTTGTGAGGTTGCTTGTGAGTTAGGGGTTCTCCTTGGTGAAAAGAAATTCTTTTTGTCCCTTGGCAGTTCCTGGCTTGAGACCTCCTGGTTTCCAGTTGGCCATCCAGGTGGGTGCTTGCTTGCCTGGCTTCACAAATATTTTAGATGATTCCTTGTGCGCCTGATGCTGGTTGGGCTGCTATGATTGTATTAATCTGCTTGTTTTGTTGTGTGAGCAAAGTGCTTAGGCACATTGGGTTTTGGCTGTGGGCCATATTTTGAGCCAGCTGATACCAGTGGTGGGACGCGGGCTGGGGCAGTGAAAGCAAAGCAGTTTCAATGGCTATGGGTGGTGACTCCTTCAAATTATTTTCAGTGAGGGTCTCTCCAGGATTTGTGTGGAGGAGCTGGGAGTTTTGAGGACTGGTCCTCAGGTTTCAAAACTTCCGCTTGATGGGTGAAACAATGGAGTTTCAAAATTCAAGCTTTTATACTTTGATTGTTTGGACAAAACAGCCCAGTCCTGAAGGCCTTGAGGATGAGCTATCATTTCAATGTCTCAAAGATTAGTTTTGAGGTGCGGGGATGAGGTGATGTTTGATCTAGGTCATTTGCCCATGTGTTCTTTCTGTTTCTGTGGAATTGAGCTTCCTGGCTGGACTTGAGGCCAGAGCCAGAAACCCATAAGGTCATTGCTTGCCTGCATAGCAGGTAGAAATGCATACCTCTTGTTTGTTTATACCCAGGCCAAGAATGGTTACAAGTTTGTTATTGCAAGTTGTCCTGGATGTAATAGATCCTCCCTTGTTTGTGTCCTGGATGTACAGCTGTGTGAGCTTGTCTTTATTGCTTGATTTCTTTGATCTGCAGTCCCATTTATGTGCATGATTTGTTGTCCTCTGCAGTAGCTTGCATTTAGGTGTCTGAAGCATCTGTTGTGATAGTTTGCCTGGCTGGGGGCAAGTTTCTGGTTGTGTAGTGTGCCTGTGTGACTGAAAGGTGACCAGCACAACCTTGCCTGGCTGGGGAATATGTGAAGGATATTATTGTGGTGTTGTACATAGGCATTGAGACCATTTTGTGTTTTATTGTGGCTGGCGCTTGGATATATGCAGCTTGTCAAGCGGTGGCTGTGGCTTATGCAAGATGCCATGCAAAGCAAAAATAATTTTTCATTTCTGCCAGTTAAATGGTCTGTTTGTTGCCATTGTCTTGAAATATTGAGTGCTTGCAGATGCTTGTCTTTGTTAATACTTGTCTTTGTTTGGCTGTGTTATTCAAGCCAGCACCCAGGAATGTCATTATCAAGTGTGGGTACTAGCCACTAGTTTTTTATTCTTTTGGCACCCAGTTTTATCATTTTGTGTGGTACCCAGCTTACGTGCCAGATGATTTTGTAGCTATCCCTTTGCTTTCTGCTTGGATGAGGCAGTCGTGGCCAGATGGTGATATTTGTGATCTGCATGTCTTTTTCTCTTTATTCACAGAATGCAATTACTGGTTTTGAGCATTTTATAGAAAAGCCAATAATGACAGAGAGATGAAGTAATGTGTTCTCTGGTTGCAGGTGCAACCCAGAGTGCTCTGCAGAATTGTGGCAATATCTTCTGATAGGCATGTATGCAGGTGAGCCTCCGTGTGCCTGGGACATACATGCCCGCCCAACATAGTCTTGAGCTGCAAGTGCTTGCTGTGAATTGGCATTCTTGAAAGTAAGTGTTGGTTGTACAGTGTTTAGAATTGAAAATTGGTCTATGTCCATTGCATTGTCCTTTCTGGGCACTAGAAAAACCCCTTGAATAAGCCTTGTGGCAGTAGTCTCGTAATGGAATGGCTGTTTTGTCCTTGAGAGCTGTAATTTGAGCTTCTTGAATGCCTGATTTCATGGCATTTTTGGCATCTTTCTTTCATTGGCAAGGTTTTCATGGTAAATCTGTGAAGTGTACTCTGTCTAGGGTGTCCATTTAGAATCTCAATTGACATTGTGCCATGTGTGCCTGTAGTTTACTTTCTCCTCAAGGGGCTGCCATTTCTTCTGTGCTTGGGGTGACATGTGATGAGCTTGATGAGATCAGGTGGATTTGCTGTCTTGAGGTTTTCCATTTCTGGAGCCTGTCTGGCCTCTGTTTTGTTGTAGCTTGTGGTTGTTGTTGTTTCTCAAGCCTTTCACTCTCTGTGGTCTTGTGCTTGCTGTCTCTCTGTGGTTTCTTGGTGGCTGTTTCTGCTGAAGTTTTTGGGTTTTGGTTGCCAGTTTTCTTTGAGGTCGAGGGGTTGTTTGCCTTAGAAATCTTTTTTCTTTAAGCTTTAATTCTTCTTCTGCTTCCATTTAAACATCTTCCTTCTTCCATTTAACTTCAAAAGTTTTTTGCTTTAAAAAGGCATCTAGTAGTTTTGCTTTAAAAGTTCAGGCAGAGGTTTGCTCCACAGACCAATGCATGCGTGGAGCACATGCCCCCAGTAACAGCTGCTGACAGGTGCTCTCAAAAGAGCCAACCCAGCGGTGTAGGTATGTGTTGTATGTTTCTTCGGTTCAGATTGTCAGATCTGCTTCTTTATTCTTGCTTTCAACTGGAGATGTTGAGGGGTTATTTACTTTTTTGCTTGACTGATTCAGTGCCCTTAAGCTGATGAGTGTGAGACAATTCAGTGCCCTCATAGCTAGTGTGGCTGGTGGAAATCTTTCCCCCCCCTTATCTATCCCTCTTAGATAAGTGCCTTAGCCCCCCTGTTTTAAGCCAGATGCTCCTTAGCCCAGGGCCCTGCTCTTTGTAAAGCTGTCTGTGGTTCTCAGGCAGCTTTTGTAATATGTTTGTGGTTATCAGGCACTCTATTACTTCTGTCTGACTTACCTGAGCAGGAATAGACATAATCCACAGGGAAAGACACTGTCCCAAACTGTCGGGAACTGTGTTGGGGGGTGTAAAGTGATGGCAGTTGGCTGGTGGTAAAGAATCTCCTTCTGCCTGGATCAGAAGAGTCCTCAGTCCTCCTTTGACTCAAAGTTTCCATTCCCTTCCATAATTCAGAAAAGGAGGAGTAGAAGGGAGGAGAGTCCTCAGGAGAGGCTTTTCATAAGGAGAGAAAGAGTAGAGAGAGTCCTCAGAGAGAGTCATAGAGTCTAGGTCCTGTCTTGAGGATGCATAATCTCTGTCAGAAAGGCTGTACGCCTTTTGGGCTCAAAGTCTGTAACAAAAGTCACAGAAGGAAGGGGAAGAAGGGCCCTGGTACATAGGTACAAGGCCCTGGCCGTGGCGTCTTTCCGGGGTTCCTCGGGTTCCAGATCTCGCGCTTGGTCAGGCACTGAGGGAGGGCACCGGAGACCCGGAACCCCGAATCCTCGGAATCGGGCTTCTGGCCTGGGCCTCCTGTGTTCTCCCTTATGCCTTACTGCCATATCCGCGGTTTTCGGTTGCTTGCAGGGCGTGGTGTAGTGGAATTTCCTTAGTAAGTAGTGTTGCTGTCAAAAATCAAAGCATCTTATTAAGCTTATTAAAATTAAACACAAACCGACAAGCCGACAAACCGACAAGCAAGGTGGCCACAGCCATGAAAATCTGCATAAGGAATAGAAAAATACAAGATATACAATTATTGTTAACTTTTTTCTGAACCTTTTTTTTTTTTCAAAAATCTGTCTGAAAAAAGTTTCAGCAACCAACAGACTTATAGATTACTTTGAATTCAAAAATGAAATCAAAAATAATCGAGTCGACCTCTTGCGCACTGCTTCTGCTTTGGGCTTTCTGGCGGCGCAAAAGACAGGAAGAAAATGGCAAAAAGTTGCAATATATAATATATATATATATATATATATATATATATATATATATATATATATATATATATATACCCTGACATCAGGAAGAGTGCGGAGTCAAAACCAACGGGCGACCAAGACTTTGAATTATGGCCGACCATCCGAGACCCTTCGCATGACAGGATAACCCAAGTGTGATGACTGCAGCAGGGTAACACGATGAACATCTGCCCCTGTGGTCAAATGATAAACAACTGTTTACAATCCACAAATAGCTGCTGGGGTCAGTCTCTGTTCCAATAGTGTAACTAAAACTTGGAATAAATTTCCTGTATCAGTCAGGTATGTCTCACACCTTCAACTTTGCAAACCATTACTAAAAGATTTCCTCTGTGCCTCCTGGCTTTGTCCCTGCTCCTCATCTGGGACATAGTTCTCCTCACAGACTTCATCACCTTTCTTACACTTCCCTTTAAAGCACTAAATCACTTAACCTGCTTATCCCCTTCTAATACCTAACTTTATTGTACTTCTTAAACTACTATACCTACTTCTAACTGGCACACCCAAATTATTATTCCATTGCTACTTCTGTAGTAACACATAAGCTTAGCCCCTCCAATACCTCACTCTACTGTATTTCTTAAATTATTCCTACCTATTTTATACACCAGTCTTCTATTTGTAAATTCTCAGTACAATGCTAATGTTTGTGAATATCAATACAAATTTTATTATGCTGTGTGTTCACTGAAACTGCATTATAAAATACGTAAATGTAAATATTGATTGCACTAAATATGACATTTTGGAGCATTCCTCCTAGGGCTTCCACTGAAAAAGGGCACTTGTGCCCATTGAACTTTCCAAGTAAACAAATGTTAATAAATAAATAATATAACCGCTAATTGTCATTACTTTCTAACAAATGGGTGTAATTTACTAAACATACTTCTGGCTTGTGCTCCACTTTTTGGAACTTACTTGCTTTAGCAATATAACCAGTTTGTACATGCAGATTTTCCTGATATTTCCAAAGGTTTTAACTCCTGTTTTTTACCTCCTCACTCCAGAGTCTATCAGCATTCTCTCCTGAATGCTCTAGTGACCTGTTTGTTTCCTCAGAGGTAAAAAACATATGGCCCTTTTATTGTTCCTGTAGAACAATGCCAGACAGCCTGTCAATGCCAGTCGGCCACAATGTCTCCTCTATTTTATGCTTTAAGTGTTGCAAACTAAGACAAAATATTCTCCCTACCCCCAACCCTATTGCCATCCCAGATAATTGACGTGAAACTTCAATACAATATTAAAATACCTTTACTTTCCTTCATAATTATAGGAAAGCAACAGCAACTGTTCTCAAAAAAGAAATCCAAAACTTGGAGCATCATGTTTACACAAACTATCTAAATAAAAATAATGCCTAAAAATCCCAGGAAACTATTTTAACACGTGTTTTAAAACTTTGGCCTGATAATATGCTTAGTCAGTGTGATGTCTGGCAGTGGTTCCATTCTGCCAACTTCTTCAGGTCTGATCCCAGGGATATGCAAATGAACCACACTTCAGCTTGGTTATACTCTAATTAAGTACAACAGTATACACTGATCTGGCAAGCCAAGGCTGTTTCCAAAATTGAGCCATGCCCTGCAGACCAGTTCCTGCAATAAAGATATCCCTTGGAGTCATATTTGCCAAAATATGTGACATTGTCATACATTAATAGAAACACTCAGCAATATTTATTTAGACTAATGATAAAAAATCAGATAGACAAATGTTATTTAAGACATACATTGGGGTAACAAAAGTTAAGTATTATCTTGAAAAAGTCAGTAAGGGAATTTGTGTACATGTAGTATATTGTCCCTTTAGCAGAGGTACTTGGCAAGTCATTAACTTTTTTTTTAATCTCAAACTGTTTATGTACTGCTCAATTTTATTTAAACAGGAAAGAAAAGAAACACAGCAACTGGTGAGCATTAGTGGCTCAACAGGCAGAGCACTCACATTTGATGCTGGACAGTGGGCTCTATTCCCATACCAGGTACTTGATACTGCAGTATAGTATAAGGAAGTGATGCAGTCCTGTTTTTGCCATCCTTCAGATAAGATATTAAACTGAGGTCCCATTTGTCTGAGTTGGTTGTCCTTATCAAAAAAAGAGTAGGGGAAGTTCAATGATGGTCTGGCTAAATTTCCCCTTAGTCCGTGTGAAAACTTGCAATTGAATATCTTCCTTGTACATTGACTAGATTCTAGCATGTAAATAATGGTGACCTTATTGCAATGAATCAATATATCCATACTCTGAATATTTTTTGTCTGTGCTATTGTGTGATCTATTTAATGACCACTTTGCCTGCTTGTGTTAATAGGAATATGTCAATGAATTCACCTGTTGACAGCAAAAGCCAATGTACTGAGGCACTAATTTTTTTTTATAAAAGTCCATGGAATGTGTCGCTCCACAGACAAGGGGCAGTATCTGAGATTTCATTGTGTTCACAGTAAGGATAAGACTTCAAATTCTATATTCATACAAATTAGCACTAGTGGAAGAGTTCAGTTAAAGAAAGACACTGTGCAAAGTTTCCATTTCTAACCTTTTTGATTAAAAAACTTTGAGGTTTAAAACAGTGCAGTGAGTAGAAACAGTCTGTGGTTGTTGCTGATTTGTGGCTATATATAAAGCAGCACATATAAAAGTAGAGGTATTATTAAAGAACCAGGAATGGTGACATCAAGGTGGCTGGGGTGAACTACATGTGGTCTACAGGTCACATGTTGGCCACTGCTGCTCCAGGA